>NW_019154104.1:21113328-21385951 GCF_002288905.1 Enhydra lutris kenyoni | reverse complement strand
ACACACACACACACACACACACACACACACACACACACACACACACACAAAACGTTGCTCTAAGAATTAGAATGCAATCCCATTAAAATGATAGTATTAGATGACTGATGACTGATGTTGATTAGAGCAAAAGATGTAAAAGCACTTATTGATTGTGTGATCTTGAGCTAGTTAGTTGGGCTTGCTCCATCTCAGTTGCCTCATGAATGATTGGAGCTAATAATAGCTCTACCTCATAGAGATATGGGGGACATTTGACACTGAACTGGACACATAAGAAGCCCTCAGTAGGTGGTATTACTGTTACTACTACTAGTAGTAGTAGTACTACTACAATTACTCAAGACTTGCAGATTGAGGGAACATTTGTAAAACAAAACAAAACAAAAAAACAACAACAACAACAACAACGAAAGTAAAACTGTTCTAATTCTCTCTATCTCTCTCTCTCTCTCCAGATTCATGTTATGGTTCCTTTTTAAATTAATCTAACATTACTATCCTTCCAGAATTGAATCAATTATTTCTAAAAGGTCAATGATTTCTCATCCTAGAGAAGCTTCTTTGGGACCTTCTGAACGGTGATAATGTGTATGCTTGCCCCCTCTCTCTATTTCCATTGTCAAAGGCCATAGCTACTTTACCTAATTATCCCAGCCAACTGCTTCCTGACATATCTAGATCCTCAAGATTCAATGCTTGATTTGGTTTCTTTTGACTCCAGTGACAAGTGCTGTGTTGATTTGTAAAACAACTATTCTAAATGCTAACCTGGAAAGAAGACCTATATGATTCTCCTGTAAACTTTGCAGTAACAAAACAGCATGGTAATACTTTAAATTTTAAGATGTTATTAGAAAGAAAGCTCTTCCCATCTTCTTATTCAAAATCATAAAACAGAAAAACAAGATGGGGCACCTGGGTAGTTCAGTTGGTTAAGCATCTGCCTTTAGCTCAGGTCATGTCTCAGGGTCCTGGGATCAAATCCCATATTGGCTCCCTACTCAGCAAGGAGTCTGCTTCTCCCTCTCCCTCAGCCCCTCCACCTGACTTGTGTTTTCTCTCTCTCTCTCTCTGTGTGTCTCCCTCTTAAATAAATAAAATCTTTGGAAGAAAGAAAGATAAAAAGAAAGAAAGACAGACAAGAGTGAAAAGCTTAAATTCCTTTTCAAAAAAACTGGGAAGTTCCGTATCCATGAAACACAATATATGACATAGGGCTGGCCAAATGCAGTGGAACAGAAATTCAGGAAAAGCTAAGAGATGATTGAGACCAGGCTGTGGCTTTTGACAAATTGAGCAGAAAATACATCCCCAAAATTGGCAGTGAAAGTAGACATACCCTAAATAATTAAAATGAGCAAATGGCAAGAGTATTAACAAACCTGGAAGCACAAGCATTTTTGGACTCTACCTGACACCATGTGGTAGCCAATGAAGCTGAAAAGGGAAATGCACAGTTATGTTCTGTATAGAGCAAAGCGCCTGTTGGTAAGGCATTGCTGCACCCTGTTGGCTAAGAAGAAGCAATGACAAAAATAACTCATAAACTCACAAGCATCTGTAATAAGATTTAATAGTGAACCAAGGCAAATTTTTACCAACTCACAACATCCTGCCTCCTAGCCCACATAAACTTTTTCCAAATATATGGATCAAAAAGATTTCTCTACATTCAATGAAAAGTGACAATAAAAAAATAAGCCAACACAAGATGCTGTAACATCCTACATGCTAATACAAAGACACTGCAGTAGAAAAAGAGAAAAAGAAGGGGAAAACAAATGATAGAAACAGAACGCTCTGTAGTGATTCTAACAGCTAGATGAAAAAATAATGTAACCATAAAAATTTAAAGAAACCACCAAAGAGCTCAAAACAGAGATGAAGTGGTCCAGGATGATACAGTGAAATGAAAGGAAAAGAAACATAAATGCTACAGCTCACCCAAGAAGTGAAGATGAATTTAAAGCAACAGAAAGTAAAATAGACACTGCTGAAAATAGGATAGGCGATGTGAAGGATGGGATTTTTAAAGCAAGCAAGCAAGCAAGCAAGAAAGAAAGAAAAAAAGAAAGAAAGAAAATGGAAATAACAGATTAAAAGTGGATTAGAGATGAAATGGTAGATTTGGGTGACACAGAAACCTCCATAGATACATAGTGAAATATCTCTGAGGAAAAGAATGAAACAAATAGAACAAAAACAGCTAAAGATATAATATGACACAACTTTCAAAAAATAAAAGATGACTTGAATTTGTAGATTGAAAGGATCTACCATGTTCCAGAGAAATTTGCTAAAGAGCCATCTGCACTGCTATATTTTAGATTTAGGAGTATTAAAAAACTTTAGAGATAAGAAATAATCATTTAGTCAACCCAGCAGAAATATCAAGTAGCCTATATAAAATCACGGATTTTTAAAAGTATGTTTAGCCCAAGAGTTACTTACAGAAACATCAAAAGATAACAGGGATAATGCCTATGAAGCCCTCAATGAAAGGGGAAAAAATAGTGTGTGGCCTAATAAGAATTTTATGCACAGCCAAACTGTCATTAAAAATAAAGGCAATCAGGGTGCCTGGGTGGCTCAGTGGGTTAAGCCTCTGCCTTTGGCTCAGGTCATGATCCCGGGGTCCTGGGATCGAGCCCCACATCAGGCTCTCTGCTCAGCAAGGAGCCTGCTTCCCCCTCTCTCTTTTCCTGCCTCTCTGCCTACTTGTGATCTCTGTCCATCAAATAAATAAGTACAATCTTTAAATAAACAAGTAAATAAATAATAAAAATAAAGGCAATAGATAAAACTTGTTCAACATTTAAGACCCAGTGTAGATAGCTCCCATTGAGTCATGCTTTAAAAAACTCTGAAAAGGAAACTACTAAAGGAAAGATACTACTAAACTACTAAAACTACTAAAGATGAATGGAAAATTCCTGGCAAAAGAACTGGTGAACACTGAGCCCATTTAACATTTAGACTCAATCTAAAATAAATATGGAAATTTTATTTACAGAAAAAAATATAAGCTCTGAATATATATAAATATTAGAACTAATGTAATATTAAGAGTAGAGAGAGCAGAAGATGGTATATATTTATTTTTTTCATCGCTTTTAGCTGAAGATCAAAGGCTCTCATTTAAATGTGATAAATCAAGCATTTGATTTATAAGTATAGTTAAATATACAAAGGTAAAAATTGTAAGAGTATATGTGTACGTTAGTTTTATGTGTATATATAATTGTACATATATGTGTGTATGTATATATATGTGTGTATATATAATTACTGCGGTATGTATATATATGTGTGTATATATAATTACTCATGTATTACATATATAGTTTAAATGAAATGCAGGTGATGGAAAGAAGAGAAAATGCAGAACAATTTTTATTTATTTATTAAATAAATAATATTTATTTATTTTATTTTATTCACAATTTTCATAGTGAATGCTGTCAGTGTTTCAAGAAATAGAGGATTTAAATAATTAAAGTTTAGTTATAAAAGATCAGTGAAAGAATTGCTCATAATCCAAACCTACCCAAACAGTATGAGGAATACTCACAAGAACAAACAAAGAAAATATAGATTGTAGAGTATTATATTTAAAAAAAAAAAATAAAGCAATAGAAACTTAAAACATGACAAAATATTGTGAATTAAGAATAAATATGTCTGTCATAGCAATAAATATAAGTGGTCTAAACTTACATGTTAGAAGGAAATGATTCTAAAATTGAGTAATAAAGTAAAACTTAACCATATGCTATATGCCAGATATATATCTAAAGCCAAGTGACTCAGAAACTTGAAAATAGAAGGATTAACGAAGGAATAATATCAAATGCCAACAAAAAGAAAAGCAGAGGCCATTATCTTAAGTATAAAACAAGATCGAATTTAGAGCAAAAAGCATTAAGCAAGGAAAATAAAGATCCTTTATATGATGAAGGGTGGCTTCCACAATGATCTAATAGATTTTTTTTAAGATTTTATTTATTCATTTAAGAGAGAGAGAGCCAGAGAGAGCATAAGCAGGAAGAAAGGCAGAGCAAGAGGAGAAACATCCTCCCTGCTGAGCAGGGAGTCCAACATGGGCTCTATCCCAGGACCTGGAGAGCGTGACCTGAGCTGAAGGCAGATGCTTAACCATCTGAGCCCACCCAGGATCCCTGACACTGATCTAACAGTTATAGGTGTTTCTGTACTATACCAACTAATATAGTATGAAAAGCCATTAAGAACTACAGAAAATACAAGGAAAAATAGAAACACTTTAGTTATAGGAGAATTAACAGATAAAGTGGATCAGAGAATGTAATGATATAGATGGCCTAAATAACATAGTTAGTGAAGTTATATATATCAAACTCTTTCCCTAAAAACTAAGAGTAGATCTTTTTTTTTTTTTAAGGTGTCCCTAACACATTTCCAAAACTGACTGTACTTTGGACCACACAGAAAACCTAAGTAAACTTTCCAAATAAGAAGTGGTACAGAGAGGCACCCGAGTGGCTCAGTGGGTTGGGCACCTACCTTCGGCTAGGTTCCTGGTCTCAGGGTCCTGGGATTGAGCCCCGTGTCCGGCTCTCTGCTCAGCAGGGAGCCTGCTTCCCGCCCCCGCCCCTGCCTGCCTCTCTGCCTGCTTGTGATCTCTCTCTCTGTCAAATAAATAAATGAAATCTTAAAAAAAAAAGTGGTACAGATATTATCCTTTAATCACTATGAGTCAAAAAGAATCAATCTATAATTATATGATATTTAGAGGCAACTGGGTGGCTCAGTGGGTTAAGCTTCTGTCTTTGGCTCAGGTCATGATTCAGGGTCCTGGGATCAAGCCCCACATCGGGCTCTCTGCTCAGTGGGGAGCCTACCTCCCCTGCTCTCTGAAATTACATAATATTTAAAATGACTAATAGTAGATTTTATATTTACCCAAAGACAATAAAAACACTAATTTGAAAAGATATATGTAGCCCTATATTTACAGCAACATTATTTATAGTAGCCAAGGTATGAAAGCAGCCTAAGTGTCTATTGATAGATGAATGTGTAAAGATATGGTATATAGCTACAGTGGAATATTACTCAGCCATTAAAAAGAATGAGATTTTTGCTATTTGCAACAGCATGGATGATGGATGGACTATGCTGAGTGAAATAAGTCAAAAAGAGAGAAATAGACCATATGAATGTACTTATATGTGAAATCTAAAAAACAAAACAAAAGAAAAAAAACTTAAAAAAAAAAATAGAAACAGACCCATAAATACAGAGAACAAACTGATGAGGGGGTAGGGGATGCATAAAATAGGTAATGGTGAGTGGGAGGTACAGGCTCCCAGTTATGGAATGAATAATTCACATGGATGAAAGTTACAACACAGGGAACATAGTCAGTGGGATTGTAATAGTGTTGTATGGTGACAGATGGTAGCTACAATTCTAGCAAGCATAGCATAGTGGATAGGCTTGTCAAATCCCAATGCTGGGGATGCCCGGATGCCTCAGTCAGTTAAGTGTCTGCCTTCCACTCAGGTCATGATCCCAGGGCCCTGGCATCGAGTCCCGCAGGGGGCCCCTTGCTCAGTGGGGAGCCTGCTTCTTCCTCTGCCTACAGCTGTCCCTGCCTGCATACACTTTCTGTTGCTCTCTGATGAATAAATAAAATCTTTTTTTAAAAATCACAATGCTGTAAACCTGAAATTAACGTAAATATTGTGTGTCAGCTGTACTCCATTTGAAGAAAAAGGACTGGATAGTGGTTATAACCGCATTGCATATCCTCTGGGATTAGCTAAAGCAGCTCCTCAAAGAAAAATTTATAGACAGAAGTACTTAAATTAAGGAACAAAAAGGATGGGAAATGAATGCATTGTCTTACATTCACGAAGCTAAAAATAAAAAATTAAACTAAGAAAAATATAAGAAAGATAGTAATGTTAATAAAGTCAGAAAACAGTAACAGTTAAAAAAAAAAAGAACAAATAAACTGGTTGGTTTATTAACCAACAAATAAATGGGTTCTTTAGGGGGAAAAAAAAAAACAATCATTTGAAACTAACCAAGATGGATGTAAGTAAATCATCTACTAGGAAAATGTAAATACCAACTATGGCCCCAACAGGGAAAAAAAAAAAAAAAGAAAGAAAGAAAATAATTAACATAGAAAAAAGCAGACCAAACAGACCAAAACAAAACAAAATAAAACAAAACAAAAAAGCCCTCCAAAGAAACCCAGAATGTTTCACAGATTACTTCCACCAAACCTCTAAGGAAAAAGTAGGCCCAAAATTAAAACTCTTTCAGAACACATATTAAAAAGAAGACTTCCAAATTCCTTTTTCTAAAGCTAGCATACATCAACCACATCCTGATTAAAAGAGTACAAAAAGGCAAAATAAAAACCAATATTGCTTATTAATATGAATGCAATAAATCCTAATTAAAATATTACCAAGAAAATCCAAGCATTCACAAAGACAGAATTCACTACAACCAATTGGATTTATTCTTTTAAAGTGTAAGAATGTTTCAAAATCCAGAACCATGTTAATTTAATTCATATAATGTGTCAAAATTAGGAATCATTTTTTATCATCTCTACAGTAACTGAAGAGGCATTTGATAAAATTTATGGTTCATTCTTGATGAAAAAGTCTCAATAAAATACTTCATATCACATACACACACACACACACACACACACAGACTCATACACATACTTAATTACATCTGTTCCCCAGAGCTACTAATATACTTACTGGAGAAAGAGTAGAAACAATTCCATTAATGTCAGCTACAAGAAAGTACACCTTAATCATCCGTATATGTTAACATTACTCCAGAGATCCTAGCCAGCCCAAGTAGAAGAGAAAAAGAAATAAGCACAGATATTAGACCAGTAATTAGTTTAACTTGTGATATGCAGATTATATTAATATACTTTGTAAAATACAAATTCAATGGGAATAGATATACAGACATAGATATGTAAATAATAGATTGATAGATAGATAAAGAGATACACAGTACCATACCTGAATAGCCAGGAAGCTCAATGGAAAAGTGTTTAGAAGTAGACTAGACTACATACGATAAATCCACTGTTCTATATCAATGGAAAAAAAAGTCTATTCAAAATGATATTAAAATAATTGGACACCTCTTTGGGGAGAAAAAGGATTCCATACTCCAAAGAACCCTATATTTTATCCTCAAAACTTACACCAAAATTAATTTGCCAGATGATTCAAAGATTTAAATGCAAAAAATAAAACTACAATGGCACTGGGGGAAAAATGGAAATTTTTTACCAGTCAGATGTGAGGAAGACCTTTCTATTTTTGACTCAAAATGCAAAGACTATAAATTAAAATATTAATAAATCCTATTTACTATAAATAACACATCTGCATTGCAAAAAGCACCATAAACACAGTAAAAAGAAAAATAACATGCTGATTAAAATAATTTGCAGACAAAGGACTTCTTAACATATTGAAAATGATAGTTAACTGCTCAGTGTTATACACTTAAACACTTGTGTGGAGACCCCACATTAGGGGCTCCTGATGGCTCAGTCCGTAGAGCATTTCACTCTGGATCTCTGGCTTATGAGTTTGAGCCACACACTGGGTGCAGAGATTACTTAAATAGATAAATATTTTTTTAAAAATGAGATCTCACATGAAAGTGTTCTTACCACGCACACACAAAAGACAAAATGGAGCAGGAGGAAAGTTTGGGATGTGCTTTACCTTGATTACGATAATGATGATGATTTCACAGATATATGCCTATCTCCAAATCAGCCAGACTGTATACATGAAATATGTCTAGCTTTTTGTATGTCAGCTATACCTCAATGAAACTGCTTTTTAAAAATAATGGAGGGGCACCTGGGTGGTTCAGTGGGTTAAAGCCTCTGCCTTCGACCCAGGTCATGATCCCACCGTCCTGGGATAGAGCCCCACATTGGACTCTCTGCTTAGCAGGGAGCCTGCTTTCCCTCCTCTCTCTCTGCCTGCCTTTCTGCCTACTTGTGATCTCTGTATGTCAAATAAATAAATAAAATCTTAAAAAATAAATAAATAAATAAAAATAATGGAAATTTAAAAGGACAATGAATATAAGTAGATCATTCCTGAAAGAAATAATCTTGATGCAAACAATGAAAATAAAAGACCTATTCTCACTCAAAATGAGAATTGTACATTAAGACTACTGAGAGTTACTGATTTTTAAAAAGTTCCCAGACTTCACGTGGATGAGGATCAAAATGTTTAGTGACTTATTGTTGGCAACACTGTAGAGAAATCAAGTATTCTCTTCAATTTTGAGTGGGACCATGAATTATTATAATATTTATTCAGAACAAATTGCCAATATTTATCCAAATATAATTTGCTGAGTCTTTTGACTCAGAGATACTGTAGAAATTTATGCTACATTATATTTTGGTGCAAATGTGGGTATGTGCAATTGTATGAAATAATGTAGGCACAGGAATATTCACTGCCACATCGTTTGTAAGAACAAAAGGTCACAAACTGAACAGTGGTCCATATAGACTCATCATTGCAAAGACCTGGTCAATTTTTCTGAAGGAGTACTGTGTCCTTTAAGTATATGGCCCCTACTAAAACAGAGCGCTGAGAGTACTGTAGGGTATGCTACCATTACTATAAAATAATGCTGATAGTAATCATGGCTATTACATATAAAGGGCATGTTTTCTATGAACAGAATATCACTGACAGTATACTCATGAACTCATAACAGTGGATGCCTCTTGAGAGGGGACTCAAGAGTCTGGGATGGGCACTGAGAGTAGTGTTATGCCTCAATAATGCTCCGTGATTAAAGGAGCAAGACTGATACAAAGCGAAGGTCAAGCAAAGCTTTATTTCACGCCAAACATCAAGAATCTAACCGAGGGACGCCTGGGTGGCTCAGTTGGTTAAGCAGCTGCCTTCGGCTCAGGTCATGATCCCAGCGTCCTGGGATCGAGTCCCACATCGGGCTCCTTGCTCGTCAGGGAGCCTGCTTCTCCCTCTGCCTCTGCCTGCCATTCTGTCTGCCTGTGCTCGCTCTCTCTCCCTCTCTCTCTCTGACAAATAAATAAATAAAATCTTTAAAAAAAAAAAAAAAAAAGAAACTAACCGAACATTCGGGGCCGCACCTCTTACAAGAGAGGGCGACCCTTCTCTGTTTCACAGACTAGCTTTTAAGGGCAAAGGCCATGCGGTCGGGCCTGGCCACGCACAGGTGACCAATGAGATTGTAACACACACAGGAAACTCCACAGTGATGCTAGGTGACCAATTGAGTTACAATTGACCCTAGTAGACATTTGACCCAGCCTATCGCCTTGGTTAGGATTGGCGCCCAAAGGGCGGGGCCCATACTCCTTGGTAACCGGGGAGACAGTATGCATCCCCCCCACTGACCGGATGTCTCCACCTGGCCTGACCCACCCTTGTATCTGGGCTTTGTTACCTGGAGCTCGTTTCGGGGACTTGTTTTTAAGTGAATCCCCTGGGGGAAGGGGGGCAGGGACAGTTTCTAAATAGGTCCTTAAAAGTAGACTTACTTTTTAATGAGCCCTTTTACCATCTATTAAATTTTCTATCACGTTTATGTGTTACCTAAGCAAAAAATTAATCAGTCTTACATTAATTTAGATCCCTGTTCAAATCCTACATCTGCTCTTTCCATCTTGGTGACCTGGAGCAAACTGCACCCCGGTCCCCCTCCCTGTGACGCAGGGACGTCCTTAGGGCCCCTTGCAGGCTGGCATTAGGGCTAGATGAGCCAATCGTGAAAAAGCACCCTGCCCAGCGCCCGGCAGTGACATGTAATTGCTTGGTGAATGCCATCCACCTCTTTTAGCCAAGAATTAAAGTAAGTTTTATCCAACTATCACAACTTAGTAAGATGCATAATTGTACTTTGCTGTGTGTTTAATTTTCTTCGTAATACACGAATGACTTAAACATCTGGCTTCCTTAGGCGTAATTAAGCAAGAGGGGAAACAGTAGACATCACCAGTTAGGCATACCTCCTTTCCCGGTAGAAAATAACACTTTTTCTTTCAAGAGCCAAGCCTAGGTGTTAACTAGTCCTTGGTGCAACTAGAGTAAAACCAAAAGGACTAAAGCTGCCCAAGGACTGTTAGGTACTGGCCTTGGATCTCAGATACCTGTGTTCAAACCCGGCCTCCGTCACTCCTGAGTGCCACTGAGCCGTCCTGCGTTGTACTTCTCTGCCCTTCCAGAGCGTCGCTTTAAAATAGAACACCCTGCAGGGTTGCTGTCTGGATGAAACGGAGTCAGTCTAGACGAGCATGCAATCCATGAGAGGCACTCAACAAGTATTTCTGGAAGAGTATTAAACATTTACTTGTGCAAAGAGCAAGAGATGGTCCCTACCTTCAAAGTCCTTGCAAACTGGAAGGTGAAACAATGACTCTGGTAATTCAAGCAAAAGCCACTTCATGGCAGAAAGGGAAGTGAGGAGGGTAAGCGTGACTAATACAGACTAATCACCAGTGAGCAGGTAGCCACGTTGACTAATGGTAGATGGAGTACCAAGGACAAGAAGAAGCAGCCTTGGGAGGGCCAGTCCTCCACACTTCAAGCCAGGAGAGCGTTCAGGAGGGTCACAAGGCTGTCGGGAACAAGAAAATGGGTGAGATGTGAAAAGTCACAAGAAGCAGAGACACTTGAAACTTTTCAACTTGCACACAACACATGAAAATCTGACTCGACTGAGGGAAACGTGAGCTAGGCACTCCACTCACACACAAACACGTCTTTGTTATTTTAGGTGTTGGAAAGCTTCAGTGAAAATTCTCCCACCCACTCTCTTACATGCGCACACACGTGCACAGGCACGCGTGCACACTTACAGTCATGTGTGCACATGCACACGCGCTCCAAGGTGCTTCCTAGCCCTCATGGTAATTTGGTGAGGAGTGCTAAAGGGCCCTCCAGCCCCTCCCCCACTCCCTGTGTCTTGAGCCCATGGGGCTGCAGATACTCAAGGCCACATGCCTGGGGACACAGCACTGCCTGCTCTGAGGAAGTGTTTGTGGACACACAGAAGCAACCCCCAAGCAGATGCTCCCCTGACGAGGCTTAAACGAGTGTTATGTGTCCACAAAACCCGTGTCGGAATCCTCTTATAAAGAAGGCAAGTATCAACTAATCAACAACACACAATTTTTTCCATTTGAGGTCCTGGAATTAGGGAGCCAGAATAGGTTCATTTAAATGTCACTGGCAGTTTGGGAGATCTGGGGTGTGGCGAGTGCTTTTTAGGGAAATGGAGGCCAAGTAGGGCATCTAAGTGAGGAATCTTATGGGGCAGGCAGGGGCCACCATCAGGGGGAGGGGCACCTGAGTACAAAGGAGGAGGGAACTTGCCAGACTGAGAAGGAAGGGGCATGCAGGGCTGTCCTCAAAATGCGGTCTTAAGGCCTGTTTGGGGGAGGACATCACAAGGCAGCCATTCTCCTCACCACTTCTGACCACAACTGACTGCCCTTGTCCATGTAATGAATTTCTTTTAACTGGGTATAATATCTTATTTTATTTTATCATTTTATTTCTTTTATTATGTTGTTAGCCAACACACACTACGTCGTTAGTTTTGGATGTAGTGTTCAGTGATTCTTTAATTGCGTGTAACACCCAGGCTCATTAATACCCATCACCCTGTTACCCCATCTCCCCACCGCCTCCCCTCAGAAACCCTCAAATCTTGAGGGCAGACGCCACCACATCAAACTTGTAAGTGGAGTAAAGACTCCCACGTAGGGGCGCCTGGGTGGCTCCGTCCGTTAAGTGACCGCCTTCCGCTCAGGCTCCTGGCATCCAGCCCCAAGTCCGCCCGGCTCCCCAGGGGTCTCAGGAGAGAATCTCCTTCTCCCTCTGCCCCTCCCCTGCTCATTCTCTCTCTCTCTCTCTCTCTCTCTCTCTCAAATAAGTAAATAAATAAAATTTTTTTAAAAAAAGCCTCCCACGTGATGAACTATGAACCCCTTGAGGGAACATGCACATTTTTTTGTTCTCCACCATGCCAGACACAGCAGGTGCTCAATGGCAGGGAGGGACTGACGTTGTAGATAAAAATGCTTCCTTGACATCGGGAGCCCTGTTAGGATCATTGGGACTCCAGCCCAGGATCGTGGTTTTAAACTTCCCAGTCCACTTCTCCCCCAACTTAGAGGGCTTTGTCCATGACAACGAATACGTTAAGCGCATGTACTGAACGCCTGCCCTGTGTGTGTGAGACACACAGCCAGTGGGTGTTAGGAAGGCCCTGGGGAAGGAGCAATGCTTCTGCAGAGGGCATTTTGCAAGCTCTTGCTGTCTTTTATTGGTGTGTCTGCGATCTGGGTGCTCCCTGCTGCACCCCTCCACTCTGAAGGGTAGATTGTAAACAAGGGAGAAGTGCTTGAGAACCTGCGTGAGGGCCGTAGGGCAGCAGCACCCTGAGCACTCACAAATGGGGGAAACAGGGCACTCGAGGAGGATGAACACCGTCTTAGCCTGTTCTCCCCCACCCATGCCAGGGCACTCGTTAGCAGGTTGAAAAATCAAGGCTTTTGCCGCGTCTCTCCCTGAATTTGATTCGTCTGCAAGGGCATTAATGTCTCCTATATCTCCCCTAAGCAGGACTTTTAAGATTTTATTTGTTTACCAGAGAGAGAGAGAGTGAGCACACAAGCAGGGGGAGCGGCAGGCAGAGGGAGAGGCTGGCTCCCCGCTGAGCAAAGAGCCAGAGGAGGGACTCGATCCCAGAACCCTGAGATCATAACCTGAGCTGAAGGCAGACACTTAACCAGCTGAGCCACCCAGGCATCCCTAAGCAGGATTTTAAAATCTGTGCTAGTGTATGTTTATTTCATTTCCGATCCACTGGGCCCACATCTAAGCTTAATATCGCACGCTCGTCAGAACGAATTCCAAACCTTATCACAGCAGCCTTGCGTGGGACCTAGGGACTCCTGGCCAGATGGAGATGACATCTGAAAACTTTTTGGTGTGTCCCATCTTCCCAGACAAGATGTGAGTTTCTGTCAGTCTGCCCTCTTTCCAAAGCCCAGTGGTCTGCAGGGTGCCTCAGAGCACAGCTTCCTCTGCCCCCAATTAATCCATTTATCTGAGAAGATGCAGACAGGGCCGCCAGCCCAGGCGAGCAAGGGTTTTCAACAGAGCCCATCTGGAGGGGTCAGTCTGCAGAGGGACGTGACTGAGGCAGGTGACAGGCCTGGGATTGCGCTAGGCACAGAAGGCTCCCGGGCTGGAAGCCGTGGTCAGGAAGATTCCGGAAGCTTTTGCCGTTGCACCGGCACTGGCTTGCTGAGGTAAAGCACTCCCACACCTAAAACTGTTGTTCCTGTTGTTCAGGAAGATGGAGCTGTTTGCCCACGGAGTCTGAAAACTTTCCTGCCCAAGGGTAGCAGTTTGTCAGAGAAGTGGCCGGGCGTTCAGACTTCGTTTGCAATCTGGAAATCAATAGGAGGCTGTGTGTTCCTGCCAGGTTTGTTCACATCCTCTGCTCTGCACGATGGGGCTGCCCAGCTAACTTGTCATTAGAGAGGGTTGACTAGGATGGAATATTGCTCGAGATGATGGTCCAGGGAGGACAGCTTACAGAGCTGCATTTCCTCTTGGTGTGAGGCAAGGGCTGCCTGGCCTGGGACTTCAATGTTCCTTTCAGACTGATGCTCCAAGGTCAAGGGTATACTACTGCCTTTTTCTTTTGTTTCCATTCTTTCTCTGTCTCTCTGTCTCTCTCCTCCTCCCTCCCCCACTTTCCTTCCCTCCCTCACCCTCTCCTTCTCTCTTTTCCACTGTCTTTTCTTTCAATGAAATTTCTTTGGAGCCAAGCACAAGCAGTATCTCCCTCTGCCTTTGAACACCTCTCATTGAGACCACTCCCTACAGAGGAAAGGGGTTTGTCCAATTTATTTTTGTAACAAATACTCAATTTTATTTTTCCCCATGGCCTCTTCTTTTATGGTTCATGTTTGCATTATTCTGTCCCTTGGAGAAAAAAGCTGTTTACAAAGGTGAAAATTATTCCGATGATCTAATCTGTTGCATTCCTCTGCAAAGCAAAGAGTTAAATGATGCATGAAATCACCTGTCGGCCCACATTAGACAGGGCTGTGTTTACGGACCCAGGGACGGCTCGTGAATTATTTAACCAAAAGGACTCTTGGCTCCGTGTCCGGGTAGACACAGTTCAGCCCCGAGTTACTTTGGAGGTGCTGTTTGCAGCCCCCGAGCTTCCCCTTGGCTGCGGAAACCGTCTGCCAGACACTATGGGCCATTGCCAACACCAGGTCTCCTTGAGAACAACTTGAACTTAGCTCCTACAGGCTCCAGATGGCTCCCAAACTAGAGCGGAGTTTTGCAGAACCCTTAAAAGCTTTGACAAAAAAGAGAGAGTTGGCAGTGTTTCCCCCCGGGCTGCAGGTTTGCCCTCACACTGTGGACCTGGGGGTTATCGCTGGGTTTAGAGAGTCCATTTAATAACACCCCCCGCCCCCATCGGAGTCCCATCCCCATCGGAGTTTGGATGCAATGAGAGTGTGGGAAGAATGAGGCATAAGAAGATCAAAATGTCACCTTTATTACTGATTGACTTAACAGAGAATGTGGGGGGATGTTCTGATTTGGGACCCCGGAATGGGGCATGCTTCCTTGCCCAGTGCTGGAAACCAGTCTCTCCTGTGGAGAAAGGTGGGGGGGGGGGCGGGTCAGGGTAGGGAGGGAGAGTCGGGGGCCTTCCTCAGGGAAAGCAGCATTTCCTGCCTGTCCTGAGCAGCCACGAGGAGTTGTATCTCTGGCGGACAAAATCATAGAAATCTGAAGAGCTGGCACAGATTTTAGGGACCATTGAAACCCTTTCGTTTGCAAAAGGAAACTGAGGCACAGAGGTTGGGGAATCACCCATAGAAACGCGGCTTGTTAGAGGCAAGGCCGAGTTCTGTGTGCCTCTTTGTCCATGGAGGGCACCGTCCCACTGGGGGTCTCAGGCCCCAGCCCCACCGCCACCTCCTCTGTTCCCCTTGGGAATGGGACAAGCTTAGAGGACGCACAGTAATCTAGCTGCTACTTGCAGCAAATGGTAATTCAGACAAAAAGTTACTATTAAGAAATCAATTCAAGTCAAGTTCTTTGTTGATACTTTGTCTAAGCTTTGTCAACTCTGACTACGCACTTGGGAATGAGGAGGGCTCCTGCCTGAGCCATAGGGCAGTCCAGCCAGCTTGGGGAGAGATGAGGGAGAAGAGGGGTCCTAACTGGTATGTCCCTGGGAGAAGGCTATTGCCTCTCAGTCAGATGGCGGTCACAGTCAACGCCTGCTTCTGCAAAGGCTCAGAACTCTAGACAACTCCTTGGCTTCTTTCTGTCCTTTGGACACATTGGTCCCCATTGCTGTATTTTACCCCATCAACCATTTATACTGTCAAAATCCTGCTTCTCCCAGCAACTCACTGTGGGGCTAAATTTGGGCTGTATTTCCCTCAGCTGTTTGGGGCTCAAACCCCAAGTGCTTTGGTCCGGGCCCCAGTGGAGCACCAACCCTGGGAAAGGGCCCTTTCTAAAGCATGCAGAGATGTCCACTGCACTCCCCAAGGGCTCTCCTTCCCTCACTGCCTGCCGAGCCCCGAAACCTAGATGCCTACTGGCTGAGTTTTATTTCCAGCATGGCAAGGTCACAAGTTAACACACACACTCATGTGCACACTGTGACACATGGATACACACACACGCACACACACACACACACACACACACACACACATCAAATTTCACCTCCCATCAAATCTCTGCACCCCAAAATGACCTACATGTTGGCAAAGGCTTTTTGTCTGTCAGAAGTTATTATCTTCTGGGCACCTGGGTGGCACCTGGGTGGCTCAGTGGGTTAAAGCCTCTGCCTTCGGCTCAGGTCATGATCCCAGGGTCCTGGGATCGAGCCTCGCATCGGGCTCTCTGCTCAGCAGGGAGCCTGCCTCCTCCTCCTCTCTCTCTCTGCCTGCCTCTCTGCCTACTTGTGATCTGTCTGTCAAATAAATAAAAATCTTTAAAAAAAAAAAAAAGAAGTTATTATCCAATGGACGTTTCTTCTCTCCATGACACACCCATTACGGGAAATGCACGTTGCGCCGTTTCCCTCCATCTCACCAGTCCCCCTCCTGAACCTTTGCCTCCCAACTCCCCAGGCTCCTGGACACCAAGGAGAATGTCTGAGCCAGCAAGAAAATGGTCCGAAAGGAGGTCCTTTCGACACAAAAAGGACGTTTTGAGGGAACCCCCTTGTATTTTGGATGGTGCTGTCCTTCCCCCTAAGGCTCAGTGCTGGAAAGCCCCCAACCATGCCAGGACCCACCCCCAGAGGCTCATGCCAAGCCCTACCTCTCTCTGGGGACAGTGGGACCTGGGGGTGGGCTGAGTGTGCCCCTCCCAGCTCTTGGAAGAGTTTCCATGTGTATCTCACTGAACCCTACATTGACCTGGGGAAGAGGCAGGGCAGGTGGCTCAGAGGTTAAGGCCACATAGAAGACAAGTCAGGGAGAGTTGCTTCTTTCCCACTTCTCCGTCCCTCCACATGGAGCCGTCATTACCTTGAAGGGAGGGATGAGGTAGGCTGATCTGGATGGGCCTGGAAACATGGACACCCAAATAGCACCCACAGCGGCACTGGGGTTTCAGGGAAACGAAGGGACTTACCTGTTTTAAACATTTTCTACAAAAATGTGTTCCATGTTGCCGCCAGTCCGGTTCATTCATGAACAGACTGAGACCCTCAGAGGGGAAGAGATTCCCTGTTGACAAAGGGTGAGACTCACAGGCAGAAAAACCATTCTGAGGGTTTATGGAGATGACATTTCACCCCATTCTCCCCTCCCTCCAGGACACTCTGCCCTCCCCTCCCCCACCCATCAGTTTCCACCTCCACCCACACCCCTTCTGCCTGCAGCCCCTCACCTGGGCCTTCTCTTCTTAGAATTCTAGTCTCAGACTCCCCCCTCCTCCTGCCTCCCTACCTCCCCCTTTTCCCAGTCCTCTATGTGGCCCTCTTCTCTGAGTTCCCTGGATGTAATGACTCACCCTGGGGAGGACTAAGCTAATGGGCTAACAGGTTTCTCTTCCGAGCTGACTAGGTGCATTTTAAGTTGCAGAAGTGACTCCTAGGGGCCATGCCTTGGCTTAGGAAATGTTTCAAGAGCTGGGCAGGGGCAGCTCCAGGATATTTACATAGAAAGGACCATAGAAAGGGCTTTAGTTCTTGCGTGGAAGCTGCATTTGAGAGCAAGCACGCTTTTTTACTTGGACGGTGGTTTTAAGTTGATAGATATTTGAAATAAGGGAGTAATCACTGCCCTGCCAACTTCTACTCCTGCCATTTGAGGTTTTCAGTAAGATCTAGGTCACTGGCTTTTATGTTCACTACGGTTCATGGCTGTCCTCTTAAGTCTGGTGCCAGAAGAGAACCTGGCGCTTTTAAGTGCAGACTCTTCAGTGCAGATGAGGGCCTTATTACCTCCTTCATTAAGGGCAGTATGTTTCTGTTAATATATCCATCCTAAGATCCAATTAACCTTTAGCTTTTGTTTGTTTGTTTGCTGCCAAATTGTATTTTAAGTTTTCAGTTGATTCACTAGCAGAATATCTTACATTTAGCTGCTAAGTCATTTATCTCTCAGACTGTGTGTGGTGTTTTACCTATGTATCTGTGCCCTAAGTGTAGGAGTTTCTATATATACCTTATGATGGATAGTTTTAGAACAAACAAAAGGCCAACTCTAATCATGATATTCCTCACTCCTAATTCTGGGAAATAGTGTTTTCTTGGCCCTCCAAGTTGTGAATCCGGTCTGTCAATCTGGCATTCATTCCCAACCCTATTGTTAGACATAATCTTGGCTTTTAGAAAACCAGAGCTTCAAAGTAGTATGCGGTGTGGCTTCCTGAGGACCAGACAATACACAAGATATCAAATTAGTTAATTTCACACATGGAACACTGTCTAATCTGAAAATAATTAGCCATCATCTCCTGGGAGAATGTGTGTGTGTGTGTGTGTGTGTGTGTGTGTGTGTGCGCGCGGAGAGCCATTTGGGGAGAGGGACCTGGGAGGGGAGAGGAAGAGAGCATGTCAGAAATCTTTTTCATTGCATGCTGAACAGAAATAGCTGGAAAAAACTAAGGTCTGTGGTCTGTAGTTAGGAGAGTGTATCAGTTTATTGCTCTAACTAAATATTACAGACTGAGTGGCCTAAGCCACATAAAGGTTTTGTCTCAAAATTCTGGAGTCTTCGAGTTGGGGAATAAGGTATCCGACAGGGCTGGTTCCTTCCAAGGGCTGTGAGGGACAAATGTGTCCCAGGCTTCTCTCCTTGGCTTGCGGATGCTGTCTTCTCACTGGGTCTTCACATCTTGCCTTTACACATCTCTGGGTCCAAATATCCCTTTTTAGAAGTCGTATTGGATTAGGATCCAGCTAAATGACCTCATTCTAAAGGGAATAGCTCTACAAAGACCCTTTCTCCAACCAAGGTCCCCTTCTGAGGCCCTGGGAGACTCTGTGAATTTGGGGCAGACACCATTCAGCCATAACCAGGGGATTCACAATGAGGCATACTAGGAATATCATGGAAGCAGCAGGGAGCTCCTGAGAAGTAAGAGCCATCCTGTGGAAATTACACCCCAGACTCGGTCTTTCTGCTGTCAGCACTGACATTGGCCCCTCCCCCTCCAGCCATTGATCTTGTGGATGCCCCTCCGCAGGTGTTTTAGTCCCCATGAAAGCACTCCTCCTGGGGGAGGGGGAATAAAACACACTGCCACCCAAATTGTTGTGGTCAGTGGGTCAAATCCAGTAGCTTCTTGATAGGTGTCCCTCCTCTCCGTCTCCTGGATCCCCATGACTCTGTAACCCGTGAGTAGAGGAAGAAGTTCCTTTTCCTTGGAGAAGAGTCACCAGGTAGTTCTACCTATGATCCCTCCTGATGACTGTGAGGGGAAGGCGGGGTGACTTCATGACTGGCAGGCAGCAGGACCACAGGTACCCCAGCCCACCTGTCTCCCTCATAGGTGGAGGCTGCGCACCCACGGCTCCCAAGGCCTGACCCACTGCTCTGCCCTCAGCCTCCACCTGACATGTACTTGCCCTCCTGTTACAGAAGGGATGCAGGGAGACTACAAAATAAAACAAAAATGTAACTGCAAAAGACACCCCATCTGGGTGATGAACAGAAATCATTAGCAAATAACCCTGCCTTTCTCCTTTCTCTTGCCCGGTTTATTTTCAGTTACCGGTATTTATCCCCAGGTTTTCAATGGGCAGCTGACGGTCCATCAGCTGCTTCCCAGAGTTGTTCCGGCTCCTGAGAGTAAAATCAGAATGAAATCGGAGAGATACATACTGCCTTCAATCTCATTTTCTTGGAGTTGGAAGAAGTTTTTCTTTCAGTCTGTGCTTTCAGGAGCAATAGGCAAAGGGATTGGAAATTAAAAAGCACACCTTCTCCTCGGTCGGCAATGCTTGTTCTTCCTTTAGGCAGGCTTGGGCCTCCCTTCGGGAAGTCAAGCTGCTTACCCTGCCTTGTGGTGGGACTTGGGATCCAAGGCCAAAATAAGCCCTGCTCTGGGGAGTTTGGGCTAATGGAGAGTTGGGTGATGAAATCATCATTTTCTCCGTAGTTGGAAACTGAGGCACAGTGGATTCCACTCAGCGAGAAGTGACTTCAGAGACACTTGTTTGGGAAGCGTGACTCCCTGGTCACAGCTGCTGGCCTCAGAGGCAACACCACGAAAGAAGGGCCCATCCCTCGCCCTCTGAAGGGAACAGCAGGCTCTTCTGTGGTTACTCCCTTGCCTCAGATGGAAGAAGAAATGAAAATCTATTATGAAGGAGGAGAGATAAACATTTCTCGGAAGCAACTATCTATTGGCTGGGCACAGAGCCGTTGCCTCCATACTCATTACATTTTAGAAATACATTGTTGCTCCTTGAAATAAAGTAATTCCTTTAAAAAAATTTGGGGAACTATCAAGCCTAAGAAGGGGATAAAATGACCCATCATTCCTTCATCTAGTCCGTTTAATCCTTTGGTGGCTGGAATGAAAGGGAGAGACCAGCCAGTTCAAAAAGACCAGGGGCTGCCACATTCTGCCTTCATGTGAGGAGTGAGCAGACGCATGGGGCATTTTATGGCATGGGAACATGGTGAGGGGAAGGACCCACACTCTGCTGGGGGGGACAACAAGCCTGAGATACAGCCCAGGAAGGGGAGTCCGGGATCACTTAGGCATGTGTTCCAGAAAACAGCCTCAGAACGAGCATCCGTTAGCATCAAGAGAGGCTTGAGATGTGAAACGCCAAATGGCAGGCTTGCCAGTGTCCCACCGGCGGCTCCAGTCAGGCTTGTCCAGGGCCCTGCCCCACGGGGTCCAGCAAGACTCCAGGATGAAATGCACAGTGGCTCAGGGGTTTCCTCAGGAGAAGAGGCCGGAGTCGCCTGAAGTCAGTGGTGTCACTGCACGGCCCGCTGGGGGACTGCACCCCTTCTTCCTTAGGCTCCTGAAACATCCCAGAGGGGCCCCCGCCCTAGAAGGTGAGCCCCAAGGGAAGGACGTGCCTGTCTGGTTTCCTGCACCTGGCACATCGTGAGTGTTCAAATATATTTGGAATAAGGGATGACTCCCCTTCTGATTCTCCTTTAGGGTTGCTTTGCCTGATTTTGCCCCTATGGAAGGGAGGGCCCGCACACTGTGATTTGTCTCCGTCTCCTCCCTCAGGAGTGACTCTCATGTTCCCTGGAGCAGTTCAGGGCATCAGATGTGAAGAATGGTACAATCAAAGAAAATGCCCAGGAAAGAGAAAATGACACAATTGGGTGCAATGAGGCTGTGATCTGAGGAAACAGAGAGTGGGCCCCCCCGGAGGGACCAGGGAGAGGGTCAGATGAAACAACACTGTACAAAATCACAGTCACTGAGCTGAGGAGAGGTGGGCAGGATGGGCCCCCGAGGCCCAAGGGTGGTGCAATGGCCAACTTCAATGAGATGTTTAGCACCAGGAAATGGTACCACTTTGGGTTCTTCCAAGCATGAGCAACAGGCAGTCCTGAGCCAAGCAGATAGCTCTGGTTCTTGCCTCGTATCCTTGAAATGGAAAAAGGGAGCCAAAAATATAGACAATTTATAATGCATATGTGTGCATGGACTGCGATATCAAGGGCCATTTCCTAGAGCAGGGCCTGGAAGCATGACTAAAACCCAGGTGGGTTGACCGTGGGTAGATGAAGCACAGCGTGAGCCAGAAGAGAGTGCTGGGAGTTGTTGGCAGATGGGTGTGTCCAGAGACGCAAAGCATTCTGGGAGCTGGTGCTGGAAAGGTCATTCGACACCAAATCATAGAGGACCCTCATTTCCCTGGCAGGAAACCAGGCTTTTATTGTGCAGCAAGAGGGAATCACAGCAGGTTTTTGAGGAGGGGATAATTTACATAAATTATTTCAAGCCCTAAAATTCGCTCCAGCTGCCATTTCAGCTGTTGAGTTCGGAGTAGGGCAAGGTGGCAAGGTAGAGTCAGAAAGCAAGTGAGCTGGAAAGAATGGGTGATTTCAGAGGGACGGGTTTTACATTCCTTGCTCCTCTCTGGGAGGAAAACAATGGTAGTCATATTCCAGGACACTGGGTGGACCCGTTTGTCTTTGGAAACAAAGCTATCGATAGGCTCTCTCCAGCAGTAAGGGGAAGGTGACATACATGTTAAAACTAGAATCTTTCTATAGAAACTTAGTTTGAAAAGATGATATTCAAATTTGGAGCATTTTATCCTGCTTACCTAATTATTTGGGCTGTGTTGTCATGTGGTGTTCCCTGTGGGCCAGCTCTCCCTTCATGGGCCAGGTTGAAGAATGTGGCAAGATAAAATGTGAGATGGAAATAAGAAAGGATATTTGTTTTTCCACATATAGAATGTGGCGTTGGCATTAATTAATGGGCTACTGTGACCCACTTAAGAAGTCCTTGGAAGTAACCTCTGAGCCACCCATCTAATTGGTCCCAGGTAGACCAGAAACTGAAGCATTTAAAATGTCACGGAAGCAATTACTTCAGGTTATAGACAGATGTTTTCACTGTCCTCAACCCTGACATCTTCCCCCAAGCAGACTACTACAATTCCTTGGTTTGGCTGTTAAGCTGTTCAGAAGGAACAGAGGGCAGTGGAATGGGGGGAAATCCACCTACTTTCTCTCCAGGAGGACGACATTCTAATGTAGAATACTGATATTCCAAACATTTATTCATGACTAGGGGTCACTGTATGTATTAATTTTCTATTACTACTGTAACAAATTGTCTTAAGTTTAATGGTTTAACACAGCATAAATTTACTATTGCACAGTTCTGGTTGTCACGAGTCTGAAACGGTTGTCCCTGGGCTGAAATCAAGATTTGGGCCAGACGGCATATCTTTTGAAGTCTCTAGGGACAATCTGTTTCCTTGCTTTTTCCAGCTTCTAGAGGTCATTTTCCTTACCTTGTAGTCCCTCCCTTCATCTTTAAAGCCAACAGGGTCTCATCTCTCTGACATTTTTTCTATGGTCACATCTCTCTCTAAGTGACTATAGCTGGGAAGAGTCTTCATCTTTCAAGGACACATGTGATTAGACTGAGCCCACCTTGCATAACCCAGGGTAATCATGCACCCACCTCAAGGACCTTAACCTGATTCACACTTGCAAAGTTTCTTTTGCCATAAGGTAAAGGTAACCTACTTCACAGGTGCCAGCAAGTAGGATGTGGACAACTTTTAAGGGGATCATTTCTTCTGCCTTCCACACTGTGTACTAAACTTTTAAGCATAGGGTGTGACCCCATCTTCTGCCTTTTCTTCCATTCTGCTAAAGACTTAGGTGAACCGAGGTCTGCTTGGGACAGTCCTGGCGGCTGGTATAGGGGTCCAGAGAGCCAGCTCTGGGGCAAGACTGCCTAGGTTTCCTACCAGTATTCCCATTATTCAACAGCTTCATTTGGCCTTGGACAATTTGCTTGCCCTAAGTATCAGTGTGTTTCTCTATAAAGGGAGGAGAATAAGAAGCAGATGGCATGCGGATTAGGGTAATTTGAGAAGATTATAATAGAGATTTTAGATCCTCCCACATTGCTAGAATGTTTTATGGATCAGTGTCCATTTTCCTCATTTGCATTGTAGCTGGCCTTCTGCAGTCAGAGATTCCTTATTCAGTGGCTCACCCAAAGGACCTGCTCCACTCATATTTCCAAGGGAAAAATAGATTCTTATATAGGAGACACTCTGCCTTCTAAAGCTTTGCTGTTCCAGCCAAGTGGAGGAGAAAGTCATTTGCCTTACCATATCATCAACAAGCCATTTTTCATTGACCTAGAGCATCATTCTTGTCTGTTTTTCTCTTCAATTAATGGGGGGAAATGTTTTCCATAAAAGTAATTTATGTAGCACTACATATAGTAATATTAAAACCATAAAAATAAGCCTCCAGGAGACAAAACAAGTAACAATCCTTTATCCTTCTACCCTGACATTGCCCCTGCGTAATGTCAGGCAGAGTACACTGGGGAGCTGCTTAACTCAACTGATCCTTGGGTGCCTCTGGAGCAATCCTTTGAGCATTGCTGCTGAGGTTCTTGGAATCTTGAGATTTCTGTTTACATAATCCATTTCCAAAGCAGAATGATCTTTAAAAATGCAAATACCAAGTTCACTTTAAAGTGCAGGTATTACCATCCCAAAGACCCTAATATATTAAGCATCCCATTTAATGCTGGAATCCAAGATAAAGTCCTTTAAGAATATAACCCTCATGGGGGCGCCTGGGTCGCTCAGTCGTTAAACGTCCAACTCTTGATTTTTAGCTCAAGTCATAATCTCAGGGTCCTGAAATCAAGCCCCATGCTGGGCTCTGCACTGGGCATGAAGCCTGCTTAAGATTCTCTCTCTCTCCCTCTCTTCCTGCCCCTCCCCCACCTCTCTCAAAAAAGCACTCATGACATGGAAGCAGTTTCAATGTCCATCAATAGAGGAATGGATAAAGATGAGATATATCTATATATACATCAGAGTGGAATATTACTCACCCATAAAAACCAAAAGTCTTGCCATCTGCGACAACATGGATGAACCTTGAGGCTATCATGCTAAGTGAGATAAGATAGAGAAAGACACATGACTTCACTTATATGTGGAAAACAAAGCAAATGAATGAACAAGACAAATAGAGACAAGCTCATTGATATAGAGAACAAACTGGTGGTTACTAGAGGGGAGGAGGGTGGAGTGTGGGCAAAATAGGTGAAGGGAATTAAGAGGTACAATCTTCCAGTTATAAAATAAATAAAACAAGAGGATATAGTGTACAGCACAGGGAATATAACCAATAATATTATAACAGCTTGGTCAGGTGACAGATGGTGACTAGGCTTGCCATTGTGACCATTTTGTAATGTATATAAATATTGAAACACTATGTTGTACACCTGAAACTAGTGTAATATTGTGTGTGGATTATCCTTCAATTGAAAAAGAATGTAGCACTCATTCATTCAATTACTCATCAATAAATATTTACTGGTCACCTACTATTAGAATTAAATGATGAGAAAAACAGTCTAATGGGAAATGCAAGTACAAGTTAAAGTGGTAATTGATATAGAGAAAAGATAGAGGGTCGTATTAGAACTTATAACAGAATAAGCACTGAGAACCACGGACAGATTTTTCAGCAGGGGAGTTTAATGATGAATTTTTTCCTTCAAGGGTATCACACAGGTTGCATGTGGAGAACAGCGTAGAGAAGAATCAAGCCTGCCCAACCATCCTTTCTGAATGTTCTTTCACACAGGATCTTTGCCAGACAATGTTATTTGATTAACCAAATAAACCCCATTTCCATTCCCCCCTTCCCGTGCTTCCATGTGGTGTGAAGGCTGGATAACCTGAATAACCTTTGCTCAGCTCCTTTTGCCATCTGACCCTGCTCTGGCCAATGAGACTAGAGCACAGATCTGTTGACATCTTCTGGAAGGGTATATGCTTTCTGGATAAAAGGAACAGTATGGCTGCACCAACCCTCTGCCCTTCTTCCTGTATTTCTTCTTATTGTTAAATGGACGTGATGCCTTGAGCTAGGGCAGCTGTCTGGGAAGCATGAGGGGAAGGCCACCGTAGACTCGTGTAACTGCAGTAATGCTCTCAGTCACCTATGTACACACTGCTTGTTACGTAGGAAAAATTATCCGCCATGTTTAGAGGTTGAATTTCTTTTCTTTTCGTTCTTTTTTTTTTTTTTTTTTACTTTCTATCAAAAGCATTTCAGACTGAAACAATGATTCAAAAGCATGTTTAAGGGAAAATTAACAAGTATTTCAATAACTGTCATGGCCACCACAAGGACTCTCGGAATTCCCCTCCTGCCTTTGAAATCATCACCTTTTGAACAGGATGGTGAAAAAGGGAGGGGGGTTCCCCTTGTGATGACCTCTGAGAGTACTCTTTCTTACTACTTTGTGTTTCACTGTCAAGCACCTTTGGAGCCCATACTTGGCTCTGCTGCCACATCCTTAACTTTGAGAACTTTGAGCCTCAAGCCCTGAATCCTTCTGAAATGTATTAGTCCATGATGAAAGGGAACAGACTGTCTTACTCACTTCTGTAACAGGAGAAACTGAAACTCTGCCTGCCACTTTGTAGGTGCTCAGTAAATGTCCACTCACCCAGTAAGGGAAGCTGAGAGTTGAGCTTAAGTTGAGAGTAGTCGTGTGCTATGTTTTAAAAATAGAAATGAAATACAAAAATAGAAATGAAAAACAGCCCAATCTCATGGAGCACATATGGGACAGAGCATGCTCAGTGAAGCATACACATTCTGGGTTAAGAAATATGATTATCATCTGCCAACTCTGAGTCCTGCCTCTGGGCTGAAAAGACGTGTCCAAGGAGTCCTTTTCACTCATTCGCAGACACCAAAACAGAGGGGGTCTTTAATGAAATGCAGGAGCTGGAGTGACAGGCATTAGTGCCGAGAAATAGGCAATTGATTGCAAAGTCAAAATGAAATGCTTCAATAAAAAAGACCTTCATGCCTAAGGCATACTTTTTTTGCTAATGTTATAGTGGAGATATATATATATACATATATATATATGTATATACACACACACACACACACACACACACACACATATATATAATATTTATATATATTTTAAGTGTTTCCTGCATCTTTATGTTTTTAATTTATTTTTTATTTTTTTTAATTTATTTTTTATTTTTTATTTTTTTATTAACATATAATGTATTATTAGCCCCAGGGGTACAGGTCTGTGAATCATCAGGCTTACACACTTCACAGCACACTCATCATAGCACATACCCTCCCCAGTGTCCATAACCCAACCACCTTCTCCCTACCCCTCTCCCCCCGGCAACCCTCAGTTTGTTTTGTGAGATTAAGAGTCTCTTATGGTTTAATAATGGCAATATAGTTTCGCTATTCTTAGTTTTTTAATCTTCCACTGAGGAAAAATTGGACAAGCTAAATAAATCAGTTCACCAGATAATTAATTTACACACACAAAACTAATATTGGCTCTTAGTCATTTCTGTTAGGAGGGCCATCTGTATCAGCAGAGGTGAGCGAGCGCGGACCGATCAATAAGGAGCAGTGTCAGGGCCTCTTTGGATCATGTCTCTGTCTGGCTTCTAATGCCATTTGTCCAAAATGATTTCTGAAAGCATCAAAACTCCCCAGTCCTGCTCAGCACACCACCTTGCGCCTCAGCCCAGGAAGGGTTCTGCACGGAGCCACCTGGAAGGTGAGCAGCGTGGAGAATGGGGACCCAGAGGCCCGACTGCCTGTCTGTGCTTTCCTTTCCTCACAGACAGCTTTGCATTTGTCAAGCCAGAGAAGCCTCTCATGTCTTAGAACTAGAGATCTGATTTTAGCCACCAGGCTCTTCACTGTAGAGATGAGGCAGTAAAGTCCGGAGAGTTTACTTCTCCAGGTGCTGCTCACAGAAAATCAGTGAAGCTGAGGCTAGCATTTCTCCTGGGCCTCTGACCAGCATTCTTCCTGCGCCCCTGCTATGGCCTCACTTTGTGGAGAGGTGGTCGCTGCTCCTCACCCCTCTCTTATACCCCACAGCTCCATCAGAGAATTCCATCTACTGTCTCATGACATTCCTCAGTTCCAAGGAAATCTACCCTGTGGTGCAATGATTTCCATCTGTCCTGCTGTTTGGAAGAAAGTTCTATCTGCCTGTCAGTGCTGAGTTTTGAGCTCCTTTTTAGGAGGTTGTCCTGGTTCTTGGGACTCATCCTGGCAGAACCTGCTGAGCTGGCCAAGGAGGTTTTCTGCATCACTTGCTGCTAAATCAGGGCCACCTCATATTGACTGGCCCAGGGAAACTTAGGTCCAACATTCTCCCTCATGACACACAGCTCCGTATTAAAGGGTGTCAGGGAATTGCTGTTGTTCTTCTCCAGAAACAAAAGGTGTCAAAAGTTAGATGGGACTGAATAGCCAAGAAAATATAAGTAGATACCTTCCCATCTCCCTGGTCCCAGGAGCTGTGATCTAACAGTAGAAGATAAATCTCACCAAGTCTCCAGGAAAAGAGAAAAACACAGAGCAGCTAGGCATCAGCCGTTGTTGGACCAAAATAAATCCTGAGATGGTTGATAATCTGATTATCTGGATTGATTTCTCTGTTTCCTTCTCCACCCCCTTATGACTGAGCTGAACCCTTGCACCCTTCAGTGCAAACGGTATTAAGTGCCTTGTATCTGAAGAGCATGTCAGCAGACACTGGTTGAAAATAAGGTGAATCTTGGATTTGTTAGAGCTTGAGGCTTAGAGTACAAGAGTTTGGGCTTTACCACTTATTAGCCATTTTGTTCATGGAGAAATCTAACCTTTCTCAGCCTAATTTCAACATCTTTACTAAGTAACTTTTAAGACTGAGAAATAAATTAGATCATTTATTTAAAACAATACCAAGGGCAGCATTGATCAGATGTACATGTTCTGAAATGTTTGCCGTTGTAATTTATATAATCCCCTGGGAGCCCACTTTGGATTTTTTGGTAGGTAGGTCTGTACTCTTGGCATTTCATCAGAAACCAGGACCAATAATTAATAATAATAATAATAATAATAATAATAATAATTCAGAGGTAGTATTATTAACTGATGTTGCACAAGACCATGTTCCAGAATCAAACTCAGCTATCACAAATTTTCCTAACACAACAACAAAATGGGCTACAGAAGAGTAGAGGCCCTGAGAATTTTTAAGTAAATGGTGGATGGTATAATTGGAATTTCTACATCCTTAAATAGCATTGGATGTTAGCATGCCCCACCTCTAGGACTCATTGATTCTTACTGCTAAGGTTTGTGTGGCTTCAGCAATTTTTGATAGGTGCCTTTATTTTAAAGCCCCATTGCATCAGCAAACTAGAGCCACAATTTTTCTGCCTAGCAAACCACCCAAACTCAGGGGTATATAACAATAAGCTCCTGAGTGTGCAGGTCAACTGAGGCTTGACCTATCTAGCTGCAGGTAGGGTCCCTTCTGCTCCAGATGTCTCTCACCAACCACCCCCCCCCACCTTGGAAAAACTGTCTGAGACAGGAAGCCCAGAGAAGAAGGTGAGCATGACCATGCAGGTACACTGAAAGCCTCTGCTCATACCATGTTCAGTGTCTTCCCATTAGCCAGGCAAGTCACGTGGCCAAGCCCTTAAGTCCAGGGGCAGACTTTCTGCCCACTCTGAGGCTAGGGCATGGAATTGGGTAAATATTAATACTGTGGAGGAGTCAAAAATTGGGGACCAATGAACATTCTTCAACACCTCTGGTGTTGTAAACTATTGCTACAAGGTAATTGCCTTTCTGGTCACTTAAGGGGGTTGTCCTTTGGATCTGACTGTAACCTCTGATAAATAATATACCTCTTGGCACACTGTGAGCCCGCATGAGAAGATAGGTCTTCTTTAATAAATACTCCCTTTTAAGATTCGGTGGTGTGATGAAATGACTACACAGAGCATGGAAGAAAAGAATTGCGGAACATTCCTCTGCACAGCCAGTCCTTAAATCCAGCCCATATCAGCAGAGACTCAAAATTATTATCATCTAATGGCAAGTCAGGAGTCTAAGTGAATTGAAATATTGGCTTCCCTCCAATTCCCAATGATTTTGAGTCCATTCTATGAAAAGCATCAATGTAACTGATATATGTGGTTTCAGATGCCCACCAGATCAAAAGCATAGATTACTTTGAAAATATGACAATTTTTTTTCTAGGAATAATTCTCCTTGACTATCAGTAAGGAATACTCAGATTACTCTAAATCATCGGGTTAAGTTTAGGGGCAGTAAGGTAGGGGCACAAGCTGAGACGATTAACATGAATGTGGATGAAAAGTCTTCTTATCCTGTCTTTTAACAGAATGCAGGTCTTTAGAGAATAACCTTTATTCTCAGCCTGATATATCCATCCACTCCTTAAAGGGCCAGGAGCTTAAGATTCTTTCTCATTATTAGTGCTTTCTCAGGAAAACCTAGAAATAACCAGAGGAAAGTGGTCTTTCTGCTTGGCTGGTTTTCTGGGAATCTTACTGAGTGGCAGCCCAGCCCACAGGTTAGAAACCTGAGCTCTGAGGTCTGTGACTGTGTTTAAACTCAGCTGGGTAGCTGTGTGACTTTAAGAAGGTCGTTTAACTTCTGTAGTGGTCATTGGTGCTGCTCACAGATTGTTGGTTCCCCTTTCCTCCCGGGACCCAGAAAACTTGACCCCCTGGCTCCTTTGTGGTTGGGTGGTGCCATATAACTAGTTCTGGTTAAAGAATTGTGAACAAAGGTGTTATATATAACTTCTTGGCTATAACATTTAATAATCAATGCAAGATTCTCCAGAATTCTCTCTTGTCCCTCTAGAACAATGATGAGCAGCATTCAAGATGGTGGCTGTTCCATCAGCCTGGGTCCCAGAGTAATCACAATGAACAGAGTCCCCCTGGTGACCCGTGACAGACTTGAAGCAAGAGAAAAGAAATAAATTGGTTATACTCAGCCATTGTGATTTTGAAGATTATTTTTTAGAATAACTTGACCTGATCCACCTGGTTTGATATCTGAAAAATGAGGATAACAGTGGAATCTAGCTTGTGAAGTAATCATGAAGATTAAATAGGATAATATGTGCATGTACTTAGAATAACACCTAGCACACAGTAAATTCTTAATATATTTTAGCTATTATATCTTATTATTAAGTTATTCTATATCCTAACCTAGTCTCTAATGACTTATTCATATCTATCAAACAAGTTGCCATGTAACTTTGAGAAATTCAACCTCAAATTGCAATACAAGTAGGTTAGACTAGATAGGCTAGAGTTTTAGCTTTCTGGACTTAAAGTTATGTGCAACTTTTATGGCACTGCTCAGAGGATCATCCTTGTGTTTCACAGATATTCTGTTGCTTAGGGGAGCGAGATCTGTGGTAAAATCAAGCATCATCTTTGCCCCTTTCCCGGTGCCCTCTACCCCCCAACTCCCCAAACAATAAGATCTATGTCCTTGTCACAGATTGTTCTGTGTCCTATTCTAAATCTTTCCGCACAGAAAATTACATCTGGCTTGTAAATTCTTTGCTACAAATTGGTTTCCCAATTTATGCACCTACATCCTTAGTAGTCTATCTTCTCTCTCAGTTCTGTGTTCAACATACATACCTAATATCTTGTTTTATTAGTTAAATCTCACTGGGTTCAAGCCACAGCCCACCATGGCTGTGGTGGTCTTCTTTAGTCCAAAAGGGGAAGATTCTCTCCTTGTTTCACTTTAATCTTGGTGTAAAGTGATCACCCTCACACCATCACAATCAGCCACTGAAACCTGTCCTCTAATTTTTCTGGATTAGAACTTTTCATGTCTTAATTTATAGTATTTCTTTTTCTCCTGTGTGACTCTGCCTGGATCCTGCACTGGTCCCAAAGGTCAGGTGCTTCATACTGTTCAGCCTATATATAAACCAAATCTAGGAAAAGGAGGAGTTTCATTGTATATTGAATTACAAGTTGGATTTCATTAAGAATCCTAATATTTCTCCCTCCTTACCTTCTTTATCTAGGTGTCTGTTATTCTAGAGACTGCACTTATATATATTGTTATAATATATATATATTATATATATATACTGTTATATATAACCTCATGGCCTCCCTCCCACCCCCCAGTGCTTGGTTTATTACAGATCCTGCTACTGTGTTTATTGTCTGTCTAGGTGGAGGCCTTTTTTTATTTCTATTGTTCATACATGTTCATTTTGGCTATTAATAAACTATTACTTTATGGGAGGAAATGACACTTCTTTATCCTCTTTCAGATCGAAGACATCATTACGAAGATGCAAGATGACAAGACAGGTGGTGTGCCCATCAGAACAGTCAAGAGCTTTCTCTCCAAAATTCCCAGTGTTGTCACAGGTAAACATTCTCCTTACAAATGTTGGTGGCAATAGGAAAAGTCTGCTGAAGGGTTGTATAGTCTTGATTGTGCCCTGAGGTGTGTCTAAGAATTTGTGACTAGTAAAGATGATACATTCAATGTGCTTCTTAAACAAAGTCAAGTTCTGGTCATGGTTTTCAGAAGCTATTCTTTGCCAGTGATTCAGAATTGTTTTACCATGCCCAGCCCTTTTGCGTACAGGTTGAGGCTTCTGGAAAGAAACAAGCTCATTAATGACCTGGATAGCCCATCAGCAATTTGACCTATGAGATGTAAACAAGCATAGATATATTAAAGAAAGTATTTTAGTTTTAAACAAGCTTTAAGAAAGTCTTACATTCAAATTCTACAAAATGCTTTTAGGTTTCTAACTTACTATACTTGAACTCTGAAAAGAAATGGTTTTAGTATATTTTTCTGCATTACTTTGAGGATTTTGTGTGTTTTGTATGCTCAGACATTTTTTAAATTAATTATAAAGTATATCAAATGCATGGATATAGTTTCAGATATAATACTAAAACAGGCCACCCATGTCCACCACCCTGCCTCCTAAATAAGGTTTCATCAGTATCTTAGAGCCCCTCGTGAGCCTAATGGATGACATCTGCCTCCTTTCCACCACAAGTACCACTATCTACTCTTATCCTTATCAGTTTGTTGCTTTTCTTCATAATTTTAACCACTTAGGCATGCGTCCCTTATACCTAAACAAATAACCAAATAAGTTAAGAGAAAATTTTAGGTACTTCCCTCATTATCAAAATATAGTTATTTGCTTTTCAAATTATAGAATAATTAAAATAAAAAATACTGACAATACCAAGTGCTACTGAGGTTATGGAGCAACTAGAACTCTCACACACTGCTGGTGGAAGGTAAAAATGCAGCTACTCTGGAAAATGTTAGACAAATGCTTACCATATGACCAAGAAATCCCACTCCTTGGTATTTATCTGAGAGAAATGAAAATGTGCATGTAGACGAAAACTCATGAGTATTTAGAACAACATTATTTATAATCTCCAAAGCCTGGACACAACCTAAATGCCCTTCAATGTGTGAATGAATAAACAAACTGTGGTAAACCCATATTCATCAATAAAAAGTAGTGAACTATTGATACAGACACCAACTTAGATTAACCTCAAAGTTATTTTTCTGAGTGAAAGAAGCCAGTCTCAAAAGATTTTATTCTATATGATTCCATTTTTGTGACATTCTAAACAAGCCCAAAACTCTAGTGATGGAGACAGATCAGTGGTTGCCAAAGATTGAGAGCTGAGGGAGCATATGACTATAAAGGGATTACATGAAGGAATTTTTTAAGGTTACAGTGAAACTATTCTGTATCCTGATTGTGGTGGTGATGGTGACATTAATTTACATGTAGGTTAAAATTCATAGAACAGCAGACAAAAAAAAAAAGAATCAATATTATATGTCACCTTAAAAAAATAAGTAAATTCAACTGAGGTACCTATAAGTATCCTAACTCATTATTCAGACTGTCACTGTTTGAACTCAGGTGGGTACCAAATAGATCTGGATAATGAAGGATGATTGTATTGTTAGTTTGCTCTAATCTTGAAATTTATTTAAATGGAATTATAATATTGGCTATGATATATTTTTTCATACATTTCTGGATTTTGTTTGATAAAATGTTGTTTAGGATCTTCAAATCTATTTCCCTGGGAAGATTAGTTTGTTGTTCTTATTACCCTCCTTGCTGGTTTAGGTATCAAATTTCTGCTAGACTCCTAAGATGAACCATGAAGTATTACTTTTGTTGATAATATGTTGTTCTCTGAAAAATGTTTTAATCTTTAATCTAGATTTTAGGTGTTTCATTTCAATTATTTTTTTTATCTTTAGAAGTTTCATCTGTTTTTTTTCCCAGTATACTTGGTCATTCATTCAACACATATTTATTGGGTGCTTACTATTTTCTAAACATTGCTGGGCAGTGGAGATTTGGAAATAAATGAAAAAAAAATCAAAATTTCTGTTCATGAAATTTTAGAATCTAATAGAGGACACAACAAAATAAATAAGAAAGATTTTTAGAACTTGAGGTAGAGATAAAAGCCAAAGAGAAAAATAAAGTGTGAAAGGGGGATAGTAGTGTTGCAACTTTGGAACGGGAGGCCAAAAAAATTCTCTGAAGAGGTAATATTTGAGTAAAGATGGAAGGGAGATGAAAGATTGAAACATGTGGATATTGAGGGAGAGAGCATTCCAGAAAGCAAGGGCTAAGTCTCCAAGGCAGGCATGTTCTGGCTTATAAAAATCCACAAAAGAAACAGAAGGAGCAGCTGGTGACAGAGAGGAAAATGAAGAGGACATGGTTTCTTGGAAGCCAGACTCTCTAGAAAGTGTTTCAAGGAAGAATGGAGTGATCCACTGTGTAAAAAGCTGCTGATAATCAAGTAAAAGAAGCACTGAGAATCAACCTTGAACTTAGCAACAATTGAATTCAACTGCTGACCTTGATAAATGCACATTCCATGAAGCATCTGGGGAAAGGGACCGCAAAAAGCCTTACTGGAGTGGGTTCAAGCCAGAATGAGAGGTAGTGAGTCTAATTAATTTTTGAAGTTTTCCTTAAAAGGAAGAAATGCAGTAGAATCTAGAGGGGTAAATGGAGTCAGGACATGTAGGTTTTTAAGTAATATGAAGGTGACATGCTTGTGTGATGATGGCAATGACTCACTAAAGAGGGGGAAATGCTGCAGGAGATACAGGAAAAATTTAAGAAGTGATGTCATTGAGTAGGTCAGAGATCGAATCTCGTGCATGTTAGTTGGGTGGTTCTAGCTAGAAATATGTATAATTTATTCATAGAAAGTGGAGTAGAGGCACAGTAGATGCACAGAGTTGCAAATAACCATGGTGGGGTGGTAGGAGCTTGTAGGAGTCTCCTTCTAATTGTTTCTATTTTCTTAGTGATATGGAAAGGAGAGAAGGTAGAAATGTTAGGTTTGAGAAGAGATTAGAATCTGGGGAATAGTCATCTAGGGATGTAAAGAGATTGTCTGGTCTAAGGAAAAGAGTTTCACTGTGAGGTAGCATTAAGGACCCTCTTGAGATTATTAATATTTATGAATTTAAAGAGGAGCAATTCTTTCTCCAGGCACATTTAGCCCTCTGGATTTGGACATGTATCAGGTAGAAAGCTAGACTTAATTAAGGCTATAGCAAGTATGAGAGTATAATAAATCAAGAGAGAGGCAAGAGAATAACTGAAATGATTGACCATTAAATTTTAACTGAGTGGGATGGAAGTGAGACATGAGATGGGTGAGGAACAGTGAGGTATAGTGATGACCATAAACTCAGCAGTCTAGTGAAAAAGGAGTTTTGGAGTTGAAGGCCAAAGTAAGAGCTAGAAATGTAGGGAGTGGTGATTGGATAGTGGAATATTTGAAATTGGGATTATGGAGGAATTGCAATGTATTGGTGGTCACAGATATGAGGTATGACCATGGCAATAAATGACTGAGATAAAAAGCTTTTATTGATAAATAGGTTAGAGTGAAATAAGTAGAGTGACAGTTTGTTGGGGAATAAAACTCTGGCAGGATCTCCGTGTTCCCACCCCAGCTCTAGCTTCCAGCCTCCACCTTCCTACACGCCAGTTTGGACAATGAGGTCTTGGTGGGCATGCTCGGCCTCCTCCGGCCCTTGGGGGCCTCTGTCTTCCTGACTTTGTAATTAATTTGTAATTAATAAATATTTCATGGAGAAATACTTTGAAGCTAAAAAATAAAAATAAAAAAAAATAAATGACTGAGATAGGATGGAGGTAGAAGAGAGGAGGTCAAGGAACTAAGGGGCCATGATTTGGGAAGACTGAGCTATGTGGATATTGAAAAATCTAAAAAAATCTAAAAAAAATCTAAAAAAATATCGGGGGTTTGTTAGAGAGGGTGGTTGTGAGTCTGTGGTTAAAATCTTCATGGAAGGGTGCCTGGGTGGCTCAGTCGTTAAACGTCTGCTTTTGGCTCAGATCATGATTCCAGGGTCCCATATCAGGCTTCCTGATCAGGGGGGAGCCTGCTTTTCCCTCTCCCACTCCTTCTGCTTCTGTTCCCTCTCTTGCTGTATCTTTGTCTGTCAGATAAATAAATAAAATCTTATAAAATAAATAAATAAAAATAAAATCTTCATGGAACTAGAGACAGAGGCCTAGGCATCAGTAGGTGACTTTCACAACAAGAGGTATGGGTGGTTTAATCTGATGTCATGAGAGTCAAACTTATTGTTTTTGGGAGAAGAGACAGGGAATGAAGACATTCTAAAAGAAGACATGAGAAGCTAGGGTGTCACTTACCTGCCTTCAAACCTATGATGTGTAAGGCATGGGAGGGAAAATAGTCACCGCCTTAGAGGACTGCAGGAAACCAGGGCCGTTGAAGGAAGAGCAAGAAGATGAAGGGAGTATTAACTGAAAATGATGAGGATCTGAACAATTTTATGTATGACTGACCATGAGTCGCAGAAGGCAAGTGAAAGCCATTGAGGAAATGGTATACATATAACCTGGGTAATAAATGTCCACGGTTGCTATATACCAGGCACTAGAGTAGTCACAGGGATGAAAAGGCGAGTAAAAACCTAGTCTCTGCTTTTCGAAAGCTGTTAATCTAATGAAAGAAACAAACACAGGTAGACCAATAATTATATGAGCTATGTGTTATGGTAGAAAAAATGAACAAAGCTCAAAAGAAAGAATCATGAGTTTTTCTTGAGGAGCTCTAGAACATTTCTCCGAGGCTGTATATCCATTTTCTATTACTGCATAACCAGCCACCACAAACCATAATGATTTTTTTAGTTCTCGTGATCATGATTCCATGAATTAGTGATCCTGGTAATTCTTCTGATGGTCTTACCACTGAGGCCCTTGTCATCTGATGGTTCAGTGGAGACTAGAGGTCTATGATGGCCTTATTCATTTCTTTGGCAGTGGTGCTTACTCTCAGATGGTTTCAGTTCTCCTCTGTGTCACCTTGTGTCACCCAGAAAGTTAGACTGGGCTTCTTCACAGCCCGATTCTCTCAGAGTTCTAAGGGGGAAAGGGAAAAACTACAAGTCTTCTTAAGGCCTAAGCTCCAGAACTCATGCAATGTTAAGTGCATGCAATCTGTTCTTCAAAGCTAATCACAAAACCAGCCTAGATTGAAGAGGATAGAGAAACCAACTCTACCTTCTGGTATAGAAATAGAATGTCACACTGACTTAGGGAGACATGATTCTTTAGAGGCCATTATTATAATGATCTACCATATGAAATCATTTTAGAACTGGATCTTAAACTCAGTTTAAAACTGGGGAAGGTCATTCCAGGCGGAGAAAATAGAATTTTCATGGACTCAAATGCATGAAAAGTATGACAGTTTGCAGCAGAAATGAGCTCGTTTATTTTTTTTTCAAGAAGCCCAGTTATATTTTTACATCAAGAATCAAAATGCTACTGATGCAGACTTCAGCCTATCACTCACATTTATGTGGTTATATTTTAAAACACGTGTGTGTGTCTGTATTTGAAGAGAGGAGCACATTGACAGAACATCCAGAAGAATTAACCTTAATAACAGACTATAGGGGGGCCTGAGTGGCTCAGTTGATTAAGTGTCTGCCTTTGGCTCAGGTCATGATCTTAGGGTCCTTGGACCAAGGCCCAGATCAGGCTCCCTGCTCAGTGGGGAGCCCACTTCTCCCTCACCTTTTGCCACTCCCTCTGCTTGTGCTCTCTCACTCTCTTTCTCTCTGTCAAAAAAATAAAATAAATAAAATCTTTAAAAAGATAACAGATAAAGCAAAGGAACTTGACTTATAGACTTTATCCCAAAGGTAATGGTTTTAAATAGGAGGGACATCACATCCATGTGTTAGAAGCATCCCAATGTTCATAGCAACAATGTCTGCAATAGCCAAACTGTGGAAGAAGCTGAGATATCCTTCAGCAGATGAACGAATAATATGCAGTGGAATATTACTCAGCCATCAGAAAGGATGAATACCTACTATTTACATTGATATGGATGGAACTGTAGGGTATTATGCTAAGTGAAGTAAGTCAGAGAAAGAGAGTTGTCATGTGGTTTCACTCACATGTAGAATATAAGAAATAGTGCAGAAGATCGTAGGAGAAGGGAGGGAAAACTGAATGGGAAGAAATCAGAGAAGGAGACAAACCTGACTCTGGAAAACAAGCTGAGGGTTGTGGAAGGGGAGGTGGATGGGGGATGGGACAACTGGGCAATGGGCATTAAGGAGGGCACGTGACATGATGAGCACTGGGTATTATACGCAACTGATGAATTATTGAACACTACATCTGAATCTAATGATGTACCATATGTTGGCTAATTGAATTTAAATTTTTTTTAAAGAAGCAGGAAGAGACAGGAAACATGAAAACTAGTTAGCGAATCTTTAGATGAGGGAGTCTAAGCAGGAAATCAGGAGCCAGAGTGTCAACTGGAGTCACAGCTTTAGAGCTGCTCCACATTTAATCTTCACAAAAGTCCTGTAAGAAGTGTTATCTCCATTGTACAGGTGAGGGACCCACTAGTTCAAGAGCATAAGTTACTTTTCCAAGGTCACATAGCTTATTAATCCCAGGACCACTCCCCCTCCAGTGCCCCCTGTGAAAGAATAGTGACTATAAGATTCTGAGGGAAAGATGGAATAAAAGATTGATAGGACTTGGTGACTAGATGTCGTGCAAAGGGGGACTCATTCAAAATGGATCCCAGTTAACAGGATGGATTGGATACATTCATCTTTTTCTCTTTTGACACTCCATAAAAATGATAATAAAGGATTTTTTTTTTTTTAGATTTTATTTATTTGACAGAGAGAGAGAGAGATCACAAGTAGGCAGAGAGGCAGGCAGAGAGAGAGAGAGAGAAGCAGGCTCCTTGATGAGCAGAGAGCCTGATGTGGGGCTCGATCCCAGGACCCTGAGATCATGACCTGAGCCGAAGGCAGAGGCTTTAACCCACTGAGCCACCAGGCGCCCCAATAATAAAGGATTTTTTAAAGATGTAATCCCAGAGTTGGATGCCATTATGTAACAATACAATGTGAAAAGTAAACATCTTGGATGAGATATCCTTTAAAGGTAGTCCATACAAAAGACAACCAATGCCTCACTCTCAAGATGTGCAGGTATGTGGGGCGCCTGGGTGGCTCAGTGGGTTAAGCCTCTGCCTTCGGCTCAGATCATGATGGAGTCCCTCATCGGGCTCTCTGCTCAGCAGGGAGCCTGCTTCCCCCTCTCTCTCTGCCTGCCTCTCTGCCTACTGGTGATTTCTCTCTCTGTGTATCAAATAAATAAATAAAATTAAAAAAAAAAAAGATGTGCAGGTATGTGAGATACTCACGGAGAAATATGTCCTAACACATGTCCCAACACAGCAGACAGCAACAAAAAAATTTAGCGGTCTAAAAAGCAAATGGATTCATGGTAACTGGCACAGCTCTGAGACAATGTAACCATCACTAGTCAGTGCAGAGCTAAAAAACAACTCTATTTATATGATAGAGTCCTCAAAAGGCTCAGATACTAGTAGTTCTATCTTGTTAGAATGCATTTTGCTAACATACTCACCTTCTGCTTAACCACCATTGCCTGAGCCGGTCACTAAGTCAGTGTCTACTGTTGAGTGCTAGCAGGTCCCACACAGCAGCATAGCTCAGGCTGGAGTTGAAATTGCCTCTAACACCACTCAAACTCCAGGACAAAAGATAAATCTCATGTTCAACCTGTTCAAGGTAGCAACCATGACATTCAGCCATCACCTGCTGTGACACAGGGAACAGTTAGCAGTTGGAATACAGGAACCTCATCTGGCAATGCCAACAAGCACAGAAGAACTTAAGTCTGCACGCGTGGGTACTCAGCAGCCACAGACCGAAACAGAATCTAGCTGTAAAGTTGTTGGATGGATGGAGTCACAGTTGTAGCCAATCCCATGAGCATTATGTTTAAACCCATAGCCAGAGTGCTAGCACCACCACAGCAGCCCCAAGCTTTTACCTCCACCAACCTCCTCTAGAGAAAAATCTGGGATGATATTTTAGGAAAACATTACACCTCTTCAATGCTCCTCAAGTTGCTGGTACCAGAGTAGAGAGCTACATCCAAGGAAAATCTGGATAGAGACCTTCTGGTACTAAACCCAAGGTGGAAATCCATGAATCTACGGCCATTCTGTTACTGTGCCAATGGAGACTGTGTGGACAAAATGGCAATGAGCCCACATTGCAGCCTTTTCTCCCACTCAGCACTTCCATCCATCCTTCTAACCTTTAGGGAAATAGCCAATCACCCATTGCAAACCAGCAGATACCCTCTTATACGTTTTGGGAGTTTTGTCACTGACATTGGAGTTTCCTCTCTATGGGTAACAGCCAGGAGTAGCTTTCTCTCTTCTGTATCAGGACCCCATTTCCTCAGTAAAGGTTGAAAGGTAAAGATTTAAAATTATGGATGAAACCAGGCTGGTGTAACCAACACAATGTTTCTATCGCTTCTATTGGTGGACAACAAACTGCCCATACCTACATGTGACCGACCACCTGAATAACACAGAAAGTGACTTCCATGGAGAAGGCAAGACGATGGAGACAAAGACCACAATGACTGTCCTGTGGCGAAAGCTGAGAAGTATGAGATTCCTCCCAAAAACTGTATTGATGAGGGACATGTAAGGTGTGTCCCAGAGCATTCAAGACACCATCACTAAGAGAAGCTCTAGAAAGCTACCGATCACCACTTCCTCAGAAGCCAAGTAAAATCCAGAGATGGGAATAACATTAATCTGAATGTATCCCTGCTGGAAGGCCCATCTCTGTGCTATCCCTGAGCAACTGCCATGAGTTGAGAATCTTACCAACTTATCCAAAACATCCCAAAGATAAAGAAGAAACAACTGTTAGTGACCTACACCAAATAAATAAACTAATATGTGGGAATAGGCAGATGTGATGTCTGTAATAGATCAGATGAGTGAGTCTGGGTGAGAGACTCCAAACTGAAAGTTCTATGGTATGAGGAAAAGGTCCCATAGAAAGAATGCATTGGCAAAATAAATAAATAAATAAATAAATAAGAACATTTAAATTAAGGAAAATACACAGACCTAGTAAATAGACTGAAAAAAAGAATTTGTGGGGAATAAGGGTAAAGGTGATAGGAAGATATAAGAGCTGCACACTGAAATAAAGAAAGCTTTCTAGAATTCACAGGTGATGCTAACAGGATCCATGATGCCTAGTGACACAAAAAGATCAGAGTTGAGTGGATGTTATTTCTTTCAGATGAGTCCCTTTGAAGCAGGTTTATGGTGCATTTGTTTACAACTTTACATATTTGGTGCCTGTCAGTTGGAATTAGTGACACAAGAGGTGGTAGACATTTCTTGACCTCTCATCCTACAAATTAAATTTCTCTTGTAATTCATGCAGGACCCATAGAGAACCTCAACAGAAAGTACCACTTGGATCATTCATGCTGAAAATAAAACCTTTCCTATCATGTTACACTGTCCTTTTTCCTTAAAATATCAGTCCTTTAAATATCTGATCTAACTTTATTGGTCAAATCTTTATTAATAATAATTATTTAATAAAAATAAATATAATAATTTTAAAATTTTAATTCCAATACCACTAACATGCAGTATTATATTAATTTCAGGTGTACAATATAGTGATTCAGCAACTCTATGCATTAAGATAAGTGTACTCTTAATCCCGTTCACCTATTTCACCCACCCTTCCCCTCCTCCCCCTGGTTATCATCTATTTGTTCTGTATAGTTAAGAGTCTGTTTAGGGGTTTGTCTCTCTCTTTTTTTAATTTGTTCTTTTGTATTGTTTCTTAAATTCCACATATGAGTGAAATCATATGGTATTTGTCTTACTCTGACTTATTTTGCTTAGCATTATACTCTCTAGATCTCCATCCACGTCTTTGCCAGTGGTAAGATTTCATTCTCTTCTTATGGCTGAGTAATATTCTAGTGTGTGTGTGTGTGTGTGTGTGTGTGTGTGTGTATCACATCTTCTTTATTCATTTATCTATCAATGAGCTACTTCCTCAATTTGGCTACTGTAAATAATGCTGCAATAAACATGGGAGTGCATATATCCTTTTAAATTAGCGTTTTTGCTGTGGAGGGAACCTAGATGCCCCTCAACAGATGAATGGGTAAAGAAGATGTGGTATATATATATACAATGGAATACTACGCAACCATCAGAAAGGATGAATACTCACTATTTGCATCTACATGGTGGAACTGGAGGAGGTTACGCTAAGTGAAATAAGTCAGAGAAACACAATTGTCATGGTTTCATTCATATATATGACATAAGGAATAGAGTGGAGGACCATAGGGGAAGGGAGGGAAAACTGAATGGGAAGAAATCAGAGAAGGAGACAAATCATGAGAGACTCTGGATTCTGGGAAACAAATTGAGGGTTACAGAAAGGAGGGATGGGGGGACTAGGTAATGGGTATCAAGGAGGGCACATGTTGGGATGAGCATTGGGTGCTATATGCAACTATTGAGTCATTGAGCACTACAACAAAAACTTACGATGTACTATATGCTGGACAACTGAACATAATAAAAAAATTAGTGTTTTTTTATTCTTTGGGTAAATACCCAGGAGTGTGATTACTGAATCATATCTTAATTATATTCTTAAATTTTTGAGGAACCTCCAGACTGTTTTCCACAGTGACTGCACTAGTTTTCATTCCCATCAAGAGTGCAAGAGGGTTCTTTTTTCTCTATATCCTTGCCAACACTTGTTGTTTCCTGTGTTTATTATTTTAACCATTCTGACAAGAGTGATGTTCTATCTCATTGTGGTTTTAATTTGCATCTCCCTGACAATTCGTGATGTTGAGCGTCTTTTCATGTGTCATGTCTTCTTTGGAGGAATGTCTGTTCATGTTTTCTGCCTACTTTTTTTTTTAAGAATTTTTTAATTTATTTATTTGACAGACAGAGATCACAAGTAGGCAGAGAGGCAGGCAGAGAGAAAGGGGGAAGCAGGCTCCCTGCCAAGCAGAGAGCCTGATGTGGGGCTCGATCCCAGGACCCTGGGATCATGACCCGAGCCGAAGGCACAGACTTTAACCCACTGAGCCACCCAGATGCCCCTCTGCCTACTTTTAATTCGATTATTTGTTGTATCAGTTCTTTATATATTTTTGGCTATTAACCCTTTATTGGATATGTCATTGGCAAATATCTTCTCCCATTCAGTAAGTTGTCTTTTAGTTTTGTTGGGTTTTTTTCTGTGAAGAAGTTTTTATTTTGAGGTAGTCCCAATAATTTATTTTTGCTTTTGTTTCCCTCACTTCAGGAGACCTACCTAGAAAAATGTTGCTATGGTTGATGTCAGAGACAATACTGCCTGTGCTCTCTTCTAGGATTTTTGTGGTTTCGGGTTCACATTTAGATCCTTAATCCATTTTGAGTTTATTTTTATGTATGATGTAAAAAAGTGGTCCAGTTTCATTCTTTTGCATGTAGCTGTCCACCGTTTTTCCAACACCATTTGTTGAAGGGACCGCCTTTTTCTCATTGTATATTCTTGCCTCCTTTGTCAAAGATTGACCATCTAATTGTGGGTTTATTTCTGGGTTCTCTCTTCTGTTCTATTTATCTATGTGTCTATTGTTGTGCTAGTACCATACTGTTTTGATTACTACAGCTTTGTAGTATAACTTGAAATCTGGAATTGTTCTACCTCCAGCTTTTTCTTTTTCAAGATTGCTTTGACTTTTTGGGGTCTCTTGTGTTTCCATACCCATTTTAAGATTGTTTGTCATAGTTCTATGAAACATGTTATTGGTATTTTGATAGGGATTGAATTAAATCTTTAAATTGCTTTGGGTAGTGTGGACATTTTGACAATACTTGTTCTTCCAATCCATGGGCATGGAATGTCTTTCCATTTGTTTGTGTTGTCCTCACTTCTTTCATCAATGTTTTATAGTTTTCAGAGTACAGGTATTTCAACTCCTTGATTAACTTTATTTCTAGGTATTTTATTATGTTTGGTGCAATTGTAGGTGGTATTGTTTTTTTAATTTCTCTTTCTGTGGCTTCATTATTAGTATATAGAAATTCATTTATCAGTTCTAAAATCTAAAAATAGTTTTTCAGTGGCGTCTTTAGTGTTCTCTATATGTAGTATCATGTCATCTGCAAATAGTGGAAGTTTTACTTCTTCCTTATCAATTTGGATGCCTTTTATGACTTTTTCTTGCCCATTTGTTGTAGCCAGGACTTTCAGTACTATGTTGAATAAAAATATTGAAAGTGGACATCCTTGTTTTGTTCCTGTTCTTAGGGAAAAATATCTCATTTTTTCACTATTGAGTATGATGTTAGCTGTGGGTTTTCCATTTATGGCCTTTATTACATTAAGATGTGCTCCCTCTAAAATAAATAGACTTAACAAAAATAAAAGACTTTTATTGATCTAACCCTATTAGGCTTTACCCTGTATAAAGACTTGAGGAAGTTTCAGGTTTGGAAGAGAAGACACAGGATCAGTCTTAGTCATGTTGTGTTAGAAGTTTGTTTTTTTTTTTTTTTTTAAGATTTTATTTATTTATTTGATAGAGAGAGAGATCACAAGTAGGCAGAGAGACAGACAGAGAGAGATGAGGAGAAGCAGGCTCCCCGCTGAGCAGAGAGCCCGATGCGGGACTCGATCCCAGACCCCTGGGATCATGACCCGAGCCGAAGGCAGAGGCTTAACCCACTGAGCTACCCAGGCGCCCCGTGTTAGAAGTTTTGAAGGAATATGTAGGTGGTGTTATCCAGGAGACAGTTGGAAATGAGGAACTAAAGTTCTGGGGAATGTTTTCTATAAGAGATATGGATTTAAGAATCATCAGATCCTAAGTGACAGGGGATTTCAGGAGGGGGTCCTAAAATTTGTGTAAGCTATATACCGGTCTATCTCCTCTCTACCCTGAGATAACACACCATCATATTCTATGATTTTGAGTTTGAAACTTTCCTGCTGATGTGAGAAAATTATCTTTACCTTTCAGATAAAAACTCATGGGCACATTCATAGATGTTACCAGGATGAAGAGAATGAAGGGATGACCATTGGTTCACCTGTGGGTTATACATCTTTTTTTTTTTTTTTTAGAGAAAGAGAGCAGGGAAGGGCAGAGGGAGAGAGAGAATCTTAAGCAGGTTCCATGCCCAATGCACAAAGCCCAATGTAGGGTTTGATTTCACAACCCCGAGATCATGACCTGAGCCAAAATCAAAAGTTGGACACCTAGCCAACTGAGTCACCAGGCCCCTCTGTGGGTTAGAAATCCCAGGTCAACCCAGAGGGCAAGTGTCCTGAGAAAAGGAATGAATATGTTTAGGAGAAAAAGAGTAAACATAGGATATAGCCATTAGAATACAATCCCCTCCCATCGAGAAGTGAAAAATTAAGAGCTATAAGAGATGAAGCTTAGAAATAAATGACCCTCAGGGAACACAGATAGAGAATAAGAGAGAAAAGTAATGAAGAAAGAAGAGAACCCAAGATCAAAAGCCAAGGCTCTTGGTTTTGGGGGGCTAGGTTTATTCATAAGAAATGAAAATAAATGCCAAGCCATCTCACCTTCCAGAGGCTTGTTATTTCTAACCAAGGTGCACACAGAAGGGGCACCTCATGGTGAGATTAACCACTCCCTCTTCAGGACAGCAGATCCTCCTTCTTGGGTCCTCCTTTTTGAAAATAAGTAGGTAATAAAGCTGGTTGGAGCGAACATGGTAAGGTTTCTGAGTTTCCAACTTCCAGCCTGCCAGTCCTATCTACTCCTCACTTGCCCTGCATGTGACAGACACATCCTGAGCCGAATGCCAGCCAACTCCAGGAAACCAGCCAGATTGCACGGCCTTCCCCAGCTGTCGTAGGCAGTCATTCCAGGATAATTCTCTGTCACCTAAATGTCATGAGGAATTTTCCAGGGACTTTGAAGATTAGTTTCTTCTAGTCCACCCTCAGAAACACAATTTCCTAGCATGTAAGAGCCGTAAGATTCATCTAGTCTCACTTATTCTTGCAGACAGGAAAATTTAGTCCCAGAGACATGATGTAATGTGCCCAGAAATCACACAGCTTGTTAGGGACTGAACCAAGATTGGACCTGGATTTCATGTTACCTTTGCAATGTTGTTTCCATTACTTCCTGCAAAAAAATTATAGACTCTCGAATTGGAATAGTTAGATGACTGACGCATTCCCCCTGAATATGAGAATCGCTTTGGTAACTTATTAAAAATGCAGATCTCAGGGTCCCCAGGGGTCTGGGGTCTGTTTTTATCATCTTCCCAGATTATCTAATACAACCTCTCTGTGTTTGGGAATCAGTACAACCACCACACTCCTGCCAAATGCTCTCCAGCCTCTGCTTTAATAACTGCCAATAATGAATGTCATCACGTCTCATTCCATCTTTGGACAACTCCAACCTTTAGAAACTTCTTCCTTATAATGGATGGAAACTTACCTCCCTATATCTTTAATCCATTAGTCCCAATTTTTACCTCTTTATCACAATCAAAGAAGGGAGGAATGAATTTGATTAAAAGTATATCCACCTAGCTCTTCCTTATGAATTTTTGTTATAAATAATTTTCAGATTATATGCTAGGTATATACACATAGTTTTATTCTGCTTATCTCAACACATTTCTTCATGTGTATATCTCTGTCTCTTTTTGTAGTCCACAAATTTATTTTTAATGGCTTTATGTTGACATAAACATTTTAAAATGTTTTACTGATGACTTCTTGGCGGTATAGTTTGCATGGAAGCTGTAAGAGTCCGGGGCTATAAACTGCTTCAGTGACTTGAGCTGCTAAATGTATGATCTTTGACCCTCCTTGGACCTCATTTTCCTCATCTGTTAATTGATAAATTTGGATTAAACAACATCTGTGGTCTATGTTGGTTCTACCCTTCTGTGATTCTTCACCGGATGTGTATGAAGGCCTGTCTGAAGTTACTGCTTTCCACTTAGTGCTTTTGATGTTCTGACTGAATCTACCCCTGGGTTAATCTATACCACCAGTTTTCTCTTAGACCGTGATACTTCCAGATGAGAAAGTACGAGAATATGATTAGGAAAACTGAGAGTTCCTCCCAAATTCATCAACATTCTTGATCTTTTTACTCTCCTTCTGTTGCTATATCACTGAGAGGAAGAAGAATATCAGGCCCTAATTATTGAATCCTGTAAACTTTATCTTAGGATGATAAAGGGTTTTACATAAGTGATTAAGTTAAGGGTCTTGAGATGGGGAGATTATCTCAGTTTATTTGGCTGAGCCCTGAATGCATTCACAGGTATCCTTATAGAAGACAGTCAGAGAAAGATTTGACACAGACAAAAGAGGAGGCCACATGACCACAGAGTCAGAAGTTGGAGTGATGTGACCACAAGTGAAGGCATGGGCCAGCCACCAGAAGTTCCCTAGAACCTCCAGAGGTGGTGTGACTCCCTTGGTTTTGGCCCAGTGAAACTGGTTTCACACTTTTGACCTCCATATATAATAGAATAAATCTCTGTTGTTCTAATCTGCAAAGTTTGTGGTGGTTTGTTATAGCAGCCATAAAGAACTAACACAGTGTCAAAATTGCACTAAGCACATTGTAGCATGAAGAAAATGACAGAGTAAGGATGTCTTAGAAGACAGAGATATTATTAATTGGAAAAAAGGTCACAAGTTTATAAATAATTTTCTTTCAAAGTGTATTGGAAAATATACATTATAATATTAATCCTGAAAGCAAATTGCACTGACATAAACCTATATTGTATAATTACTCAATGAGTAGTTAGCTTAAATTACTTCATAGTGCTATAATACAAATTTTGTTTGTCCAAGTCTCAATATAAATAACTTTTATATATCCTAAATAGTCCTCTTATTCCTGCATTTGTGATTAATTATATTAAATCAGTGAATGGTATATACATATAACTTATTTTCAATTAGCATGCCAGAATTTATATGTATGCATGTATTATTTCCTTCATATAGTCACCTTGAGAAGTGGCATATTTATTTTAAGAATACTGCCATTGCATTATTTCCAGAATTTCTTTCTGATAAGAGGTTTTAAAGCTTCTAGAATTTGTTGAAATATCCTCAACAGAAGCAAAGCCATAAATCCACATCCATATACATATGCAGACATGTACATATATGTTTTCAAAATAGATTTTCATTTTTCTGCTTTGGGGAATAGGGAACTGGTCTATTCAGACCAACTGTCTGAGAGCAACTCTAAAATCTGAGGGAAAAAAATAAATTTGATGTTATTGGAGAGTTAATGAGAGAATGAAGAATTACTGAGCCAAGATTCATGATAATATGAAAATCTATAGATGTAATCCTGTCTTGGGGGACTATTTTTTTCATGGGGAAATTTGACAATCCAAAGAGGCAATGGCAAAGCTGCACAGTGCTTTTAAGAGAGTAATGGGATGAAGATAACTAAAATTGGAGTCAAAAGACCACGGAAGATGGGCATCCTGGTAAATGGACTGAAGGCCAGCTCTCAGTAATTGACACAGACCACAAAAATCTAAACTTCTTGATGAAAAATGGTTCCAGGTTGTGCCCCTTGGCACTTGGAAGAAGCAGATAACTTTATTCTAGTCCTCCAATTATTTCTACCAGTGACTTTCCAAATATAAAGTTGGTTTGCAATCAAAGATAACCAGGCGCATAAGGAGGCAAGTTAACATGAATGAGAGCTAGTAGAAACAGCAGATGACAGAAATAAACTCAAAGGAGCTCCAGACTGAAATTATCAGACACTAACTTTAAAATAATTGTCATGACTGTGTTCAAGGAGATGGAGAGCAAAAAGGGAAATTTTAGCAAAAAACTGCAAACCATGAGAAACAAACAAAAAAGTTCATAGTACATTGTTAATGGAAATTCTAGAACTAGATAAACTTCTTAACCTGGATTAAGAATGGAGTGTGGGTTTAATAGCCTATTAAATGTGGCTGTAAAAAGAATCATTGGACTAAAAAGTCGTTCAGAAAGAAGAATAGGACGACAACAGAAAATGAACAGGATTAAAAATTGAAAGGAAGGGGCGCCTGGGTAGCTCAGTGGGTTAAAGCCTCTGCCTTCAGCTTAGGTCATGATCTCAGGGTCCTGGGATGGAGCCTCCCCCCCTCGCCGGCATTGGGCTATCTGCTCAGCTCAGCGGGGAGCCTGCTTCCTCCCCTCTCTCTGCCTGCCTCTCTGCCTACTTGTGATTTCTTTCTGTCAAATAAATAAATAAAATCTTTAAAAAAGAAATTGAGAGGAAAGAATAAAAGGTATAGAATATGTGAGAAAATGAAACATGTTTAATGGCGTCTCATATATAGAAGAGAGAATGAGGCAGAAGCAATATTTGAAGAGAAATTGAGAATCTTTCCAAAACTACAAAAAAAAAAAAAATCAAAACCAGCCCACAAATTCAGAAAGCCAAATAAACCATTAAAAAAATATATATACACCTAGATAAATTAAGGAAAACTTTACAGAAAACCAAAGACAAAGATACAAACTATGAAGACGCAAGAGAAAAAAGCTTCAAAAACAATAATTAGAACAACAGCTAGTTTTTCTTGAGAAACACTCGCTGGAAAACAATAAACTGAAAGCAAATAATTGTTGATATAAAATGCTGTATATAGCAAAACTACCCTTGTGCCAACAAATTTAACAGCTTAGAGAAAAGGAAAAATTCCTTAACAAACAAATTACCAAAACCGACAAATGGAGAATCTTAAAATTATATAGGACATTACCTGTTTAAAGGAATTGAATTCATAGTTAAAAATGTCCCACAAGCAAAACTTCAGGCCGATTGACTTCCTAGGGAAATTGAATTAAAGATTTAAAGGAAGGTTTGCCAGTTCTACATTGAGAAGATGAGAACATTTCCCAGCTCATTTTCTGAAGCCAAGATTATGCTGGTACCAAAAATAGACCACAACATTACAAGAAAACTACAGTCCATTGTTTCTCATGAAAATAAATGCAAGATCTTAAAACAAAATATTAGCAAATTTGAATCAAGCAAAATATCTAAGTCAGGGGTTGGCAAACTTTTTCTGTAAACAGCAGGTGGCAAATACTTTAGGCTTAGTGAGCTACACAGTCTGTTGCAATTGTTCCATTCTGCCATTGTAATGCAAAAGCAGCCATAGATAATATGCAAATAAGTAGGCATGCGTGTATTCCTATGTAACTACGTTTACAAAAATAGATGGCAGCCTATAGTTTGCCTATGCTTTCCTTAGTTTTATCTCATGAGCAAGATACTGAACAAAAGAAGGCAGATGCCAAAGGATATATGCTATACAATTTTACTTAAATAAAATTTAAAGAAACAAACTATGGAATGATAGTATTGAGGGATATAAAATAGGTAGTAAAAGTGACAAGGAAAGTATAGAAGTGACCACCATTTACCTCTAAGGGGCAGGGAATGTACTGTGATTGAGACAATACATCTGGAGTGTTAAAAAAAATTTTTAAGCCTCAGTTATGTTAACATAAACGTTTTCTTTAAATGTAAACTGTTTTGTGCGTGTAGTGTTTCACAATACAAAATAGTTTCTTTTTTTTTTCCCTTTTTTATTATAAAAAGTAATTTGGAGTCACTTAGGTGACGAAGGTCTGGGAAATGCTAATTACCAATGTAATTTTGGTTTAAATAAGGTATGACTCTGAATAAATGAAGCTGGTTTTCTTGTTGTCCTTATAAATTTGTTCATGAGGTTTTTTCCAAAGAGGATTTCAAAAAACATCTGTAGCGCAGCCAACATTGATTGAAATAAGAGGGTAGCCTCTGAGAGGCCAACTCGGAAAAGGACAATGCTTAATTAAATATTGACTATACTGTGTTTGCCTTAACAAATATAACTCTACTAACACATTTTCTTTAAATGTATGCATTTTAACTTTCTTCTGATGAAGTTCATTTTAGTAACAACATCCTGAAATCCTGTCAAGTTATAATTGTGAAAGCAAAAGGCATAACTCTGGTATTCTTGGCTTTTGTGCCATTAAAATCTTACTCTAAATGTCACATTAATTCATCTTTTTCACATTTTTCCTTGTTTGATTTTTTTTCCTTTAAGAAGAAATGCTAAGTGAAATGAAAGCAGAAAAAGACAGCTCATTTATTAAAAGTGAAACTATACCACACAACCCTCTAATTTGTTCACTAAAAAAAATTGTTTTAAACACTTCTATTAAAAATTCTATTTCAGAGTGAGATAGAACTTAAAAAAAGAATAGGTCCAGATTTATTGTAACTGATCCAGGGTCACTGGTTTCTTTTTCAAAGCGAGTCATGGACCCTGTGCCGTGTAGTGAAGGGTGTTGGGTTAGCAACAGTGACTGTTGATTTCATTGAATCGACTGTCATAGAACAGAATTCTAGACACTGAGATGTCCATATGTGTTGCTGGTAGGAAGAGTAGCAAAATCATGTAACTTGTAAGAAGTCTATGCAGAGATGGTGAACATGGAGACCATTAGCTTTCAACATGGAGACCATTAGCTTTCAGTTTAGCAACTTACGTAGATGATTTTGTCATTCTATTCTATGGAGGACAGTGATACCAGATATAGCTTTAATGTATGGAAACAGAAAACATTTTTAAAGGCATATTAAAATAATTATGGCATGTGTCATATATAAAGAAAATTCTTAAGCCAAATTTAAAAGTTGTCATTGTATCATCTATGAAGGTTATTTTCCCCCTTAAACATATTGACTTTAATATGTTCTGCACAAATAAAGCCTAATTCTTCCCTAAGTGGCAGCCAAAGGAAATTTGAAGTTGTTTTTATATAAAATTAGATTATAATACTTTACCTAATTTATGGTTCAAAGACATTATTTTCTAGATCTAATAAAAATATCATTGGCTCATTGGATCTTCTACAGAGTTCTACCTTATATATTCTTCAGGTAATATGCTGCTAGAGCATTATTTTCCTGGGAATTAATAATGACAGCAACATTTATTGAGCTCACCGTAGCTAACTAACATTGTTGACTATCAGTATTTTCTAAAACACTCCCACCTTTATCCTGATACATATGAGCAAACTGCTGGGGCGGAGGGTGAGTTGGGAAGTTCCAAGAGGGGACTCTACAGAGTCACTGTTTATAGATTTTCCTAAACAACACTTCCTAAATCCAAGTATTTCCTTTCTCTAAACCAAGGGAGGAGGGCTGGAAGAAAATCACTGGTGGTGATAAGGGGTGCCACAAGAAGGGACACATTGAATTCTCTCTCTGACTAGATTCTTCCTGAGCTGTTGAACCCCTAGTTCTTTCCTGCTTCTGCCACCAAGAAGAAAAATATGGAAAAGTTCATGGGAAGCATGACAGGTACCTTGTTGAGTTTGTGGCTGTATGTGAACCAAGAATGTCTGCTTCTTGAAGCTAAGAAGCTGTATGGGGCGCTGTATGGGGCAGCCCATCACACCAATAAGCAAAGAGGAATCATAATGTGGTATGGTGGCCAAAGAGAAAAATATGGAATTCTCACCCTCAGGATCCCTGTGACCCTTGGAAGGATCAAGGAAGGATCAAGGACTCAAGGAAGGCTCTCCATGGAGACTGAAAAAGACATAACAAAGGAGAAACAGGGAAGCAGAACTTACCCCATTCCACCACAAGATCCTCCAGACAAGGCTCATAGTAAAGATAGAAGAGAGTCAATTGGGATTTAAATTTTAAATAGAATTGATTGTAGTAGCCAGAAAGCTGAAGACTCTGACAAAGAAGTTATTGAACAAAAGCAGTGGAAATCTGACTTTTCATGTTTCAGGACAGTGATCAGGGAAAAGCAAAATCATTTGATGTTTGTACCTCATTTAGTTCATATTGTTCAATAAACTGTATGTAATACTGAGTAACAGAAGGAAACTGGAACTTTTATCTCTGGTCATACACTCAACCTATGTCAGAAGAATACTCTTTGGTGCAGAACACAGAACTGGTAAGAACGTGAAGGAGATCTTTAGAGATCATAAACTGGAAAGTGGGAATCCAGACAAGTTAATGAGTTTTTAGTTAGCCTTTTTTTTAGAAGACATCTGTTAATACTGGGTAGTCCAGAATCTGGATTTTAAGAGCTATGCATGTGGATGTCAAGAAGCAAAATTGAGTAAGGAGACAAGCTCTTCATAGATTCTTGAGGGGAAATGTCCTCATTGGGTGAATCAGGAGAAAAAGAGCCTCAGAAAGGGACATGATGGGAATAATCATTTTAGCCTGGTTTATTCTTAGAGTGAAAGAAAGGGGGAAAAATATCTTCCTAGATAATTCTTAATTCCAGGTTCTAAGTCTCCTTTTGCTGGTGTGTTTCACCAAACTCCATGTGACCAACAAACGCCAGGCAAAAAATATAAAGTTTCTCCATTTCAATACTTCCCCCCATTATGCATTTCTAAAATATTTACTTACTTACTTACTTACTTATTTACATTTATTTTTATTTTATTTTATTATATTTTTTCAGTGTTCCAAGATTCATTGTTTACATATGACACCCAGTGCTCCATGCAATACATGCCCTCCTTAATACCCACCACCAGGCTCACCCATTCCCCCCACCCCCCGCCCCTCCAAAACCCTCAGTTTGTTTCTCGGAGTCCACAGTCTCTCATGCTTCATCTCCCCCTCCAATTTATCCCAATTCACTTTTCCTTTCCTTCTGCTAATGTCCTCCATGTTATTCCTTATGCTTCACAGGTAAGTTAAATCATATGATCATTGACTTTCTCTGTTTGACTTAATTCACTCAACATAATCTCCTCCAGTCTCATCCATGTTGATACAAAAGTTGGGTATTCATCCTTTCTGATGACCGTAATATTCCATTGTATATATGGACCATATCTTCTTCATCCATTCGTCTGTTGAAGGGCATCTTGGCTCTTTCCACAGTTTGGCAATTGTGGCCATTGCTGCTATGAACATTGTGGTACAGATGACCCTTCTTTTCACTACATCTGTATCTTTGGGGTAAATACCCAGTAGTGCAATTGTAGGGTCATAGGGAAGCTCTATTTTTAATTTCTTAAGGAATCTCTACACTGTTTTCCAAAGTGGCTGCACCAATTTGCATTCCCACCAACAGTGTAAGAGGGTTCCCCTTTCTCCACATCCTTTCCAACACTTGTTTCTTGTCTTGTTAATTTTGGCCATTCTAACTGGTATAAGGTGGTATCTCCATGTGGTTTTGATTTGAATCTCCCTGATGGCTATTGATGATGAATATTTTTTCATGTGTCTGTTAGCCATTTGTATGTCTTCTTTGGAGAAGTGTCTGTTCATGTCTTCTGCCCATTTTTTGACATGATTATCTGTTTTGGGGGTGTTGAGTTTGAGGAGTTCTTTATAGATCTTGGATATCTGTAGTGTCATTTGTGAATATCTTCTCCAGAGTGGTAAAATCTATAACTATATCTATACTTTATACCGTGTGTGTGTGTGTGTGTGTGTGTGTGTGTGTGTGTGTGTGTGTGTTTGAGATGTGATTGACATATAACATTATATTAGTTTCAGGTGGACAACATAGTGATTTGATTTTTGCACATATTGTGAAATGATGATGACCACAATAAGTCTAGGTAATGTCTATTACCATACAAAATTATAAACCTTTTTTTCTTGTGATGAGAACTTTGAAAATCTAATCTCTCAACAACTTTTCAAATATATAATATAGTATTATAATTAGAGTCACCTTGCTGTACATGATATCCCATGACTTACTTATTTATAACTGGAAATTTGTACCTTTTGACCCCCATTTTCCCAACCCCCTACCCACCACCTCTGGCAACTACCAATCTGTTGTCTATGAGTTCAATTTTGTTTGTTTGCTTGCTTACTTGCTTTTCAGAATCCACCTGTAAGAGAGATCGTATGGTATTTGTCATTCTCTGTTTTACTTATTTGACTTAATATAATGCCCTCTAGGTCCACCCATGTTGTTGCAAATAACATGATTTCCTCCTTTTTTATGGCCAAATAATATTCCATTGTGTATATCTACCATATCTTTATTCATTCATCCATCAATTGATGTTTCTTTTATGTATATATTGTTGATGTACTTTTTAGGAGTTTGCAACTGTATATGTGTATACACTACAATTACACCATGCAAAAATCATATCTACATATATACTGGTATGTGTGGATGGGTAAGAAAGATTGAGGTTGAGATTTTAAAGAAACATAGAATAAAACCATATCATAGGGTGGAAATAAACAAACACATTTACTTTTAGAAGATGAACTTGACCCTGCTGTGCTTTTGGATTATACCCAGCCTCATAATTCGACTTCAGGCTTTTAGCAGACAGGAGACCGTTGAAAACCATTCAAGCTTGGGTATTTTCAAACAGGCTGTTTTACTTTGGGTGTTGTGTGTTTAACCCACACTGTCAAGTTTCTGTAAACAAATCTGCAACATGATCCATCTGACTGCTCCCTGGTTATTATCCAATTATCTCCATTCTGCTTAGTAACAGCCCTAAGCAGGCAATATTCCTACATGGAGCTGACACCCTCCCTTGATGGATCACATGCCCAGTTCTATTCAAAATTGTGAAGGGAAAAAGCAGAGAACTTCATCTTCAGTGCAGTGTTCTCTACCCTAATTCCTTCTGGTTTCCTCTTTCCTGAGAATGCTCACCTCTCCTCCAGGGGAGAACCCAGAGCAAGTCTGTGGGAGCCTCCACTCCAAATGCAGACCTTAAGGACTAACAGTAGGGGAGACGTTATCTATAGAAAATTTTAGCATAATAATAAAAGGAAATGAAAGTCATTCTTCATGTTACCACCGTACAAGTCTAAATAATATCGGTATTAACATATTCCACTCCCTGGAGTGCCTGGGCAGCTCAGTTGGTTGAGCATCTAACTCTTGGTTTCTGCTCAGGTGGTGATCTCAGAGTTGTGAGATCGAGCCTCATGTCAGGCTCTGCATTGAGCGTGGAGTCTGCTTCAGATTCTCCCTCTCTCTCTCTGCTTCCCCCCCACCACTTGCACTCTATCTCTAAAATGAATCAATGTATTAATGAATGAATGAATTAATGAAATCTTTTAAAAAAATATTCCTCCCCCTAAAATTATTTTGTTGGCCTAAGAGTTCTTAATTGCTACAGTTACTATTGAGATATAATGTTATACATGTATGTTTCAACTTAGCACATTGTAATTACCTATCCTTAATAACCTCCTATTCTACATGCAAGCTAACTCAGAGAACCAATAGTTACCAGGGACTCCCAATACAATTAACAGGACATACACTCATTTTGAGACCAAGCGCGTAACAGTTTGGAATTAGGTACAGTTCATGTCTCAAACCTCTATGGCACTATTTAAATAGTCTCAATAGATTAAAATAAACACTGATACCACAATGAAACAGACATAAGCTATTTCAATTCTGTCATTCTGTGTAACCACTTGGAGTTTATACTTGAATTTAAATTTTGTATTTGAAATTGAAAGCAGTGCAAAATGCAAGGGGTAATATTTTTGTGTGGTAAGCATAAGTTTTGGTTAGTACATGAAATATTGACTGAATTTTATAAATTGCTTTAAAAGTGAAATTTATTCTTTTGGTCATTTTGGGAATTTAAAAGTAAGAAAAAATCAAGAAAGTGACATGTTACTCAGCAGTATGATTTAGTAGTTACCTAAATTGTGCTTTTTGCAGATATTTCTGTTTTATTCAAGTTCACTTGTTGGTTATTGTTAGTAAGGAGAGGGTGTCTCAGGTGTCAGAAACATAGGTGCACCCTGGAATCCTTTTAGTTCCCTAGGGGGTCAGTGGGAAATCCTGAGCTAAGGGCTAGCAGAAGAGGAGTCTTTTAACTGGAGGGGACATGGTTTGGACGACTTCCACATATTTCCGTAAACTTGTTCTGCCAGAGAACGAGCCTTGCCTGCCATTTTGGTTCTGTGGCAGTCCTTTTTCATAAACTGGATGATTCGAGTCTCTGAGGTTTTGTCAAAAATATATTTAAAGCATGGGTATCATAGACATGGCACCTGAAATTACATCCTTGCAGCCATTTTAACATCCTCTTAAATGTTTAGATGTTATGTTAAAATATGTAAGAGGGTTCCTAGGTTTTCAGTATTCTTTTGGGGATAACGTGAGGAAGAAAAGTGTCTGAAGACTACTGCTGTGCAATAGTGTTAGCAGGCAGGAGGCACGGGGGGTTTCAGCAGGCAGCAGCCAAGAGTCCTCAGTGTTGCTTCCACAGAATTCTTAAAAGGAAAGGTTCAGGCAATTGGGGATGCGTTCCTTAAGTCACATAGTAAGGAGCTGTGCTTTTGTAAGTTTGTTTGCTACTGGTTAATCAAGTACTTCATACATGTTTTCTTATTCAGTACTCCAAACAATGAAGTGAAACACTGATCCAAAAGTCCAAAAGACTCCACCCCCAAATTATTAGAACTCATACAGCAATTCAGCAACATGGCAGGATACAAAACCAATGCACAGAAATCTGCTGTATTTCTGTACACTAACAATGTAACTGAAGAAAGAGAAATTAAAGAGTCAATCCCGTTTATAATAGCACCAAAAACCATAAGGTACTTGGGAATAAACCAAACAAAAGAGGTAAAGGATCTATACTCTAAAAACTACAGAACACTTATGAAAGAAATTGAGGAAGACACAAAGAGATAGAAAAATATTCCATGCTCATGGACTGGAAGAAGAAACATTGTTAAAATCTCTATGCTGCCCAGAACAATCTATACATTCAATGCCATCCCTACCCAAATACCACTGGCATTTTTCACAGAGCTGGAACAAACAATTGTAAATCTGTATGGAACCAAAAAGACCCTGAATCACTATTGGAATGTCAAAAAAGAAAACCAAAGCTAGGAGCATCACATTGCCTGATTTCAAGCTCTATTACAAAGCTGTGATAATTAAGATAGCATGGTACTGGCACAAAACAGACTCATAGATCAATGGAACAGAATAGAGATCCCAGAAATGGACCCTCAACTCTATGGTCAACTAATCTTCAACAAATCAGGAAAAAATACCCAATGGAAAAAAGACAATCTCTTCAGTAAATGGTGCTGGGAATAGTGGACAGCTACATGCAGAAGAATGAAACTGGACCATTCTCTTACACCATACACAAAGATAAACTCAAAATGTATGAAAGACCTAAATGTGAGACAGGAATCCATCAAAATCCCAGAGAAGAACATAGGCAGTAACCTCTTTGATATTGGCCACAGCAACTTATTTCAAGACACGTCTCCAAAGACAAGGGAAACAAAAGCAAAAATGAACTTTTGGGCCTTCATCAAGATAAAAAATCTTCTGCACAGCAAAGGAAACAGTCCACAAAACTAAGAGGCAACCCGCAGAATGGGAGAAGATATTTGCAAAGGACATTACAGAGAAAGGGCTGGTGTGTTTCTTAATAGTAGTATTAGTTGTAGTGTTCTTGTCTTTCACGTGCTTCCTCAGTGCTTTTTTTGGAAACACATAAAATACTCAATTTACCCCTCTTAGCTGTGGGAAATTCTGCTGGGCATCTCAGGCCCATCTGCTAGACACATTATTTCTGCTCCTGCATCGTGCTGGGAATATCAGATACCAGTTGTGGGGCTGAGGTGCAAAGGTGTAAGACCTTGCAGACTCCCTTGGTTTCCCTTGGGACGTGGAGGGGTGCAGATCATCTGTATCGCAGATGCCCAAATCTTTGTTGTATCAACTGTGCAACTGAGTACCCATGCCTCTCAGGGGTGCCTGGACCCTCAGCTTCCTTTCCTTTTCTCTTTTACCACCATTCATCCCGTACACTGCTTTTCCTGGAAGGCCCTAAAAGCTTAAATAGGCTTTGTGGACTCACATGCAGAGGACTAACTCCTGGTCTGCCTGATCACTCCCTCCCAAGAGAGGGAGATCTCCCTGGTTGCTGCCTGGGGCAAAAGGCAGGACACAAGTGGGTGATGGAAGTGTGGTGGAGGGAAATCACTTAAATTAACTTACTGAAGTATCCCCCAACAACGCCAGAGAAACTTTAGAAAGGCCCCTCCAACATCCGAAAATGAGACCGTGTCACCTGTCCCATCACCCGTCCCCAGGGCCTGATGCATGGCCTAGGAAATATTTGGAAACTAATTGTCATGAGCAAGAACATCCCCAGTGGTGTAATTGTTTACTTCCCAAGAGCCGCCAATAACTATGGCTGGTTAGTTTGTTTTTGCATCATTCAGATACAAGCTGTTTTTGAAGACTCAGAGGAAGGAAAAGAATCCCACAATAAAACTGTTTGGATAGCTTATATTCAAGTTCGAATACTTAGTGTAAATTAGTAAAGTTGAAGTCTATCCTATGTGAATAAAAGTCTTGGGATCACACTAATTAAAAGAGACTATTGAATTAATTTTCATAGATTTTTCTGATTCCATTGCACATCCTCAAGTTAACAATAAAAGTCAAACTAGAATTTAAAGTTAAAGTCCAAGGAGAGCACATGCTAAATAAACAGACTCGTGTAGTTAAAGACTCAACAACAGATGGTAGGAACAGCAAAATGTAGGAAAACTGCAAAAAAAAAAAAAAATCTTCAAAAAAATAAATGGGTCCTTAAAATAGCTGAATGCCAAATAAAAGAGAAGAGTGTAAAGAGCCATAGTTTTAGTTGAAAGTGAAGCCTTTCACATCAGCTATTGTGGTGGCCTGGAAAATTCCTAACTATGGATGCTAGAGAAGGTCTAATAGGGGAAGAAACAGGAAAACATTGGAACAGTTGTGAAAAATTTTAATCATAAACCAATATTTTCACGTGAAATAAAATAATGGGATACGTTTCATGCAAAAATATGCTGTACTTAGATTTTAAATGTTTATGTGAGAAACATTCAGAGGTAAAACGTTTTAAGGGGAAAACAGAACAAAGCTCACAATTAAGCAATTTCATAAAGTTTGCTATTACGCATTCTCCCCAAAAGTCACTGTATCATTGTATCTGTCTAATAAGAGCCATTTACTACAATTTCTGTCAGAAAGGGTAAACCTTAGAATCCTAATATCCCAGAGTTTAAAGGTCCTTTGTGATTTGCTGATCCAGCTGACTCATTTTACAGGCAAGGAGGTAGAGAGAGATGCCAGTTAAGTGAGCTCTCTCATGGCTAGTTAGTGGTGGAATAAAAAACGAAAACCAGGTTTCCTAGCTCTTATACAGGGTCTGAAATCTAGAGACATGACCATCCAGGTTCCTGGCTACTTCCTTTTTGGGGCCACAGATAAGTACTGATCTTCTAGAGCCTTCCATTCAGACTTCATGTTCCAACATTGTGTCCAGAGTTAAGGAGGATGTTGTGCTAGGCTGGAATCAGAAATTATGAAATTCACACACATTGGCAAATGCAGGCACAGGGATAAATCAACGAAAATCAGGGCAGAAAGCTTTTCTTCTATAAATTACTGTTGGAAAGAACGGTAAAAACTTACCCATAATCCATGAATGTATTGTTTTCTTTCTTCTGCAGACACTCACTAATCTATTCTGAAGGGAATGATACTTTTCCAAATTGTACTTTTACTTTAAAGAAATTCAAACTTCAAGGGGAAAAAAAAAGTTGAACACTGTATTGTGATTGCTTCAATAGTTAAGAATATCAGCTGTCATGACTTTGAAGAATTGTTAGCAAAAATTGGCCATGGAAAAGGGAAATCTGTCTAGTTCGCAACAAGCATTCATCTTATGCAATTAAGTAATTCCTAATCTCTTGTTGGAGAGAAACACAACACGTAACTGTGTGCTGCCAGAATCAGCAGCCCCCACCACGCCCCAGTGGCTGGTCCCGATGGACCCCTAAGCCTGGCTGGGCCCCAAGCCCATGGCTGCCTCCACACCTCATCCCCTTGGTGTTTTCATGCTGCCCCTCTTCCATCTCCTTCATCTGTCCAGCATCTTTTATTTATTCATTTATTCCACTGATATTTTTTGTGCCAGGAAGAAAAGTTCATTGTGTGCCAAGCAAGGTACTGGGTATAGAGGGAAAATACAATGGAAAGCAAAAATAGACAGCCCTCTTTGCCCTCCCAGAGCTTAGAATCCAAGGGAGGACATAAATGTTAAGCAAGACATGCCACAAATAAATGAACAAGCGTGAGTGAGGACACTCAGAGGAGAGGTACACCGTGATGTAGGAAATGAACACAGAATCTGAGTAGGCTGACATCAAGTACAAGAGACAGGTTGGTGTGAGCCAGGTAGAGATGGCTAAAAAGAGACAAGTGGGCAGAGGGAACAGCATGCGCAAAATCCCTGTCACGGGTAAGAGCACATCAAGTACAGGAAAGATGATCATGGTGGCAGGAGCAGAGAGAAGGTGGAGAGGCATGGAGTGTTGTGAGGCTGGAAGGGCAGACAGGGACTTTGGTCTCCAGAGGAGTGGGAGCCTCTAAAGCTGTCAAATAGAGATAGCACTGGATATAAAGATTGAAAAGGTTGTTCAGCCCAGTCAGAGAAGCAGAACCACTGAGAGGTAGCGTTGAATGTCATTACAAGTATAGATATGAGCGTATGTGTTTGTTACAGGGATTGGATGTTATGCAGTTGTGGTTGTTGTACAGTCTCTGTAAGGCTACTGTCTTCACCTCGGGTCCTCTGATGTTGGAGCTCAGAGTCCAGAGGACAGGCAGTCAGCCAGGGAAGATGGATGTAAAGCACGGAGCACAAGGACAACCTGGGACCCACACTGGAACCCCTAAAGACTGACTGAGACCCATGTCAGTTCTCATTGCCTCCCTTGATGATGTCATTGTCCTGCAGCACATGTTGGCTCCCAGCGTCACAGAGATAAACAGGGACCTGGCCCAGGAGTTGGAAAAGCTAAAGGAAAATCCAGGGGAAGGTGGGGCAGTTGCAAGGCTGGTGCTGTCCCGCCCCAAGGAGGTGAGCCCACCTGATAAGGGACAGGGTGTGAGTTGTGTTCACTTCTGCTCTCCATTCCCACAAGGAATGTCTCTCGTGGCCCACCGTAACTGGAAACACTGGAGAAAGGGAACCTGGGGAAGGTGGTTCAGCCTAGCCTGGTGCTTTACAAAGATACCCAGGCAGTCTGGACACAGTGGGTGTACAAATTCCTCTCTGGCTGCTCCCACATTAGTCTCCTGGGTCAATGTGCCCTTTCAAGGACATAATCACTCCACTCAACAAGAAGTTGTACTGGGGAAAGATTTGGAATTCCCAGATGAGCTACCAACAGACAAAGGTAGAGAAGCAGCAGCTAATAACATTATAAGTCCATTTGGCAGTGATACAAATGTCCACCATCACGAGTAGGACAAGTGGAGGAAAAAGAAGCTCTCTTAATGGCCAAATGAAATAAAGAGTGGCAGGCTTCTGAAGATAATTCTGAACCCGGCATGACATGTCCGTGGAACAAAGAGTCTGAGGTCATCACATCTTTGGTATGTCTGCTTAGATAGATAGGGTGCTTTTCTGTCTCCTCCTACCTGAGGATCTCTGAGCCATACACAAGAGGGTCTGACACAGTTTGACCACCACTTTTCTCAGTGCTGGGGGACCAGAACCATGCCTGTCATGAGACATTCTGTGATGTAAGATAGGATTTGAGAAAAAGGGTAGTTGGGTGATCAAGTAGCTCAGTGGTCCTTCAAATTGGCTATACCTTAGAATCACCTGCAGAGCTTTATAGTCTGTCCAAGTCCCCCCACAGCTTGGGGTGAGGATAAGACATCACTTGTTCATAAAGGTCCCAAGGTAACTCTGATGTGGAACCAGGGTTGAGAACCAGGAATCCAGTCTAACCCTCTTGTTTCTAGGGGATGAAGCAAGCCATAAAGAAGCAACACTACTGTGTTGCCCAGCAGTGCCTACAAGGAATGGGATCCCAGTGTCCTCACTCTTAAACTGGGGTACTTCCCATTGTGTATCCTACAATATCTCCTGCTGAAATGAAGAAACATAAATTAGAGCTACTGTGTTCTGAGTAGAAAAATGTTATTTATAGAACATAGCTTCATGGCTGACAGCTCAGTCATTCACTCAAACTCCTGAAGCGTGTAGACAAACACATGCCACCCTACAGTTTCCATGCTTCCCAGCAGTCTGCCTTGGGTTATCTTGTCCATAGCACAAGAAAGAGAAAAGAAAGTAGGTGAGTCTAGGAATGTATCGTTCCATGGAAGGCATTTTAGAATGATTCTAGAAATGACTGGAGAGCTTAAGAGGCAATAATTAGGCTTCCTAAAAATGGAAACTTCTTAGCTAGCTTATGGTCACATGCTCAGTCATAGAGCCAGGAGCCCCTGGGACAGTCGGCTTTAAAAAGAAAAACAATAGAGAGAAGGAATTGGTGAGCTGGATTAAGAAGACTTTTGTAAATGAGCAAGGCAACACCAACCTACAGTCTCTACTCGTAATTATCATGAATTATTTCTTCATAGAAACAAAATCGAATGATCAGACATTTTCAGTCTGTGGCGATCATGTAATATATCAATATCTCCTATTACTATCTTCTTATTTTATTTAAAAAATTTTAAGTATCAATTACATGTTAATGTTATGGCAGAATATCCAGTGGTGGGGAATATTTATGCCATTCACATGTATGACATAAATATCTGCAGTTTCTTTTTCAGTTCAAGTATAATTGACATGCCATCGTTTCATCAGTTTCAGGTGTAAAACACAATGATTTGACAAGTCTATACGTTACTCAGTGCTCACCATGGTATGTTGCATGGCGACAGATGGTGACTATTTTTATAAAATCTTGAAGGAAAAATTGCGATATTGTTTCTATGAAAATCATACACTCTCATTTCAAAGAATTGAAGAGTTGTGGGCAAATACAAGGAAAAAAAGTAAAATAATCTTCCAGATTGCACCATCCCAAAATAACAATGTTGAGTATCAGGTAGACATCAGTTTAGATTCTTTCAAAGTCTGTAAAATGAGGATCATACCCTAGGCCTTTATTTTTTTATTAAAAAACATATATTTCAGTGAATTTTACTTATATACAGAAGTAAAAGATACTGAAGAAACACTAGAGGAATTCTGAACCCCGTGTAAATGTTTACTATGCAACTATATTGTTTCCTTAAAGATGCCTGAAAAAAAAAGACTATAAAAGGGATTGGAGTCATAATATTTGTATCGACTACATGGTTCAGTTTTAGATCAATCCACTCCCTGCTGTGAAAAATATATATATATTATATTATAAATAAATATATATTATATTATATTTTATATATAAATATATATTAAACTTATATATATTATATTATATTTTATATATTATATATATAAAAATATATATTAAACTTATATATAAATATATATTAAACTTCTTCCCATTTCTCTTTCCTCCACCTCCCCATTTTAGCAGTTCATTCTGCTTCTTTCACTCAACAAATGTTAACTGAAGGTCAAGTTTGTACAAGGCACTTCCAACGCGCTGGGCCCAATGCTACAAGGCTGTAGGCAGAACATATGAAATTCTCACCTGTCATGGTTCTCACATTTTAATAGAAAAAAAAAAATGACCATTGTGCTGATTCTGTTCACTAAGCCTCACCACTCTTCAGTGTTGTTTCTTTAATTGAATTTGTTCCATGCATATGTCTAAGTAGAGGTCTAGCAGACTAGAGAGAGAGCCAGACACACTTAATGAAAACGGGAGGATGTTTGAACTTGCCCTCCATCATTGAAAGTCAGCCCAGCCTCGACTTACCTTCTTACCTTCATTTGTCCCCACATCCCTCGCCACTCTGCCTCTTTAAGAGAAGGAAGAGTTCTCTCCTTGCCAGATTCCCAGGCAAAGTCTCCCCATTCTGCTTCCTCCTGAGTTTGATTTTGAGGAGCCTGAACCCAGGGGAGGGCGGTAGTGGCACGCTGAGCCTTCCTCCCCTGATTCTCTCCAGAATTCCCTTGACTGCAGTTTGGCTTGTGAGTGGTGTTAGGGTATTAGGTCTCTTTCCCTTTTTTGTTGCTGCTGATAACATTTTTATTTGTTTTTCACTATTTCGATGTTATAATCGTTCATTTTATTGAGTAACCCTAAGTTAGAAAAATGTCACGATCAGAATTTGCCATCTTTTCTTCTTTACTTGAAAGTACCATTATGAACACAAATCCCTGATATAAAATCAACCCACCATGTGTTTCCTGGAGTAGGGGTAGAGAGGTATGTTAACTGGATTTTCCTCGTCTGCCTCCTCGTGTTGGATCAGTTCCTAAAGAATAATTTCTACTCTGTCTCTTTTAAGCCTTCCCAGCCCTGGCTTATTCCCCTGAAGGGCTTCAAAGCAGATGGGAGAATCTTTGACAATTGGCTGGGCTCACAAGATTCACGGTTGCAACACATTCCGTTACTTGCGAGCCATCACAACTGCTTTGTTACTAGAAATAAAGAGCAGAATTCACAAACGGTTTCAGACCTGTGAGATGTTGCTCAAGTGAGGGAGGCTCGGTGGGGAGGCTCGGGCGGCGGGACCTCCCAGGTCCCTTCCAACTTTGCAATTCTGTGGCATTTTGGGATTTCCAAGTGACTCTGATGAGTGAGGAAAAGGAAGGACCTAAATAAAATTTTAAAAGCAACATAGGAGGCTTTCTGTAGGGCTTAGGTTATAAAAGGATACATGTACCAAAGCAAGAAAGCTGAGGAGAAAAACATAAATTATCCCAAGCTGAACGAATCCTATTCAAATAGGCTAACACGGAGAAAGGTTGGAGTCTTGTGAAACTTTCGGAGGTCAACCACAACAGCAAAAAGAGAGGTTCGGAGTCACAAGAAGGATGAGGGAAGGTCTCAGAGGAAGCAGATGACTCACCGATAGTATTTGCGGATATTCTCATAAGAAGACTTTGACACGTGTGGGAAGAGAACAGAAAGTAACAAGAGATGAAGCCAGTCAGGACGTGGGGAGAGTGATTCTTCCGGAAGGCTCACAAGACAGAAGGCTCCCAGCCGTGGACGCCAGCCAATCCAGGGAATCACGCAGGGGTGAGCTGACCCCACTGTCTTTCTCTTCTCCCTCGCCCCTCAGGGAAATTCCTGTCACCAGCCCTTCCGCTGCCAACCAGAATGCTGTGTGAGCTGTCCCCAGGAACGCAGAGAATCTGCATGCCTTGGGACTCTGTGTGTGGCCCCACAGAGCCAGCATGACGAATAGGCTGAAAGACAGTATTTTAAAGGATTTCAACGGATGGACCAAATGAAATGAAGTGTTCTATAATGGGATTTGTCATATACTGAAGACGGGCCAAAACAAAGGCTGAGTGACAGGCACACTACTGCCATTGCTGCCACCGGTGGAATTAGAGTGTCTGCATTAAGAGGGGTGACGTAGCACAACAACACCAGAAGTGCTAGCTACATGGTACGGCACCCATTTTAAGGGAACAATGACAAATCTCAGTTTCTCACTCGGACGGTGACCCGCAGGGTGATGAGGCTGGAAAATCCATCAGCAGGAAGGACCGTGCAAGGGAGTAGGGACGGAGAAGAGAAAAACTCAAAGGGAGGCACAAGAAGTTGAAGAAGGCAGAACTGGGTGAGAGGAGGTTGCAGGGAAATGGATTTAAAGATCGGTGTAACCGGGGGGAAATTTCCTTGACAGTCAGAGGTGTTTCAAACGAAATCAGCCACATTTTGAGATGGGGACCCTCAAGCAAGAAGGTGAGGAGACGTCTGGGTAGTCTCCTGAGCCTCAGCTACCTTCCCGGTAAAGCTCTGCTGCCCACCCAAGCTTCTTGTGGGAAGCTTAGACGTGATGGCGTCGATGGTGTTTATATTGGCACACGCACAAACACGTGTTTGTGTGCGAGCGGCTGCCACCTGTCAGCCCCGCAGCCTCCCGTCACCACACCTGTCATGTGGCGCCCGGAAGTCAGAGTCTAGGACTGGGTCTCCGTGGGTCACCCCAGCCCCCGATCCCTCCCTGTGCTTGCCCCCTCTCAGCTGAAGGAGCCACTGCCGGGGACTTCCTATGGTGACCGGGATGTCATCTTCCACTTCCTGAACTGTAATTAGCAACTGTGGTCCCTGCGTTTACCTTCTTTGGAAAATCAGAACGCCGCTTCAGCTTCTCAGGGCTGCTGTTTTCTGTATGGAACGTGGCCCTCTCCTCTGCAAGGTGTCCTCGGGCTGCTGGGGATGTCTGAATCCAGACGTTAAAGTTACTGTAGACAATAAATGGGAGGGAGTGTGAGGGGGTGTTGAAATGTCACCCAAGAGCCTGGCCGGGTGGTTCTCGACTAGAAAGGAAAATGCTACTTAGCAAAACATCCCCCGAGCACTCGTGCCGTCTGCATGTGGAATGCTGGGAATGGAAGGTAGAGGCAGCCGTGTGCGGGTAGAGGTGACTGGCCCCGGGGATGTCACAGAGCCGGTCAAGTGTGCGGGAGGGGAGTACAGGCTGGGCGGCGGAAGGGAGCGCTAATTTCCATCACTGGCTCTCAGACTTATCCCAGAGAGGAGGGAAGGCCATCCGTAGTGACAGGCTCTGGTCTGGCGTCGTCTTTGTACCTGGCAATGTCTGCAGTTACTGTGCACCTAGGCAGGTGTGTCCACCTGGGGAATGCAGAGCCCAGACCGATGAGGCAACCATTCCATCAAGGATGGTTACAGGTAATAGACTCAGGGAACCCGGCCTCCTGAAGGCTGTGTTCGGTAGGAAGGGCGGAGGGAGGGCCTCAGCCTGCTGTGGGCTTTTGGTTTTGCTCACTGTGGGCATCCAGGCTTGGTTTTGTAGTTGAGTGGGTACACGCTGTTGAAGTATTGCATGTAGCATTAACTCAGACTTTATGAATGTAACTCACGAGAATGCCTAAGGCCGCATTTGGTGGTGAAAATGATGTTTACTTGACCCTTGAACCATGCAGGGGTGGGGGCACCAGCCCCCCTACCCTTCACCCCTGCACACTTGAAAATCTGCTTATCCCCTTGACTCCCCCCAAACTTAATAGCCTACTGTTGACTGGAAGCCTTACTGGGAATGTAGAGTCAACGCTATGGATGCCTGGGTGGCTCGGATGTTTAAGCCTTTGTCTTCAGCTCAGGTCATGAGCCCAGGGTCCTGGGATCGAGTCCCACATCGGGCTCCTTGCTCAGGGAGGAGCTGGTTTCTCTTTCTCCCTGCTGCTCCCACCACTTGTGCTTACGTGCTCTCTCTCTCACACACACACAAATAAATAAGTAAGAATCTTAAGAAAAGAGTCAACGCCTATTTTGTACATCATATGTATTATATACTGTATTCTTAGAATAAAGTAAGCTAGAGAAAAGAAAATGTTGAGAAAATATATTTACTGTACAGAATTGTATTTATTGAAAAAAATCTACATATAAGTGGACCAGAGAAGTACAAACCTATGTTGTTCAAGGTCCAGCTGCACAATTTTCTTTAGTTACCTTGACATTTTTACCTACTGTTCATAATTAATTATATTGATTTGTATTGTATCATGTCATTTTTTTAAAAGATTTTATTTATTTGTCAGAGAGAGAGAGAGCACAAGCAGGCAGAGTGGCAGAGGGAGAGGGAGAAGCAGACTCCCTGCTGGGCAAGGATCCCATTGCAGGGCTCAAACCCAGGACCCTGGAATAATGACCCGAGCAAAGGCAGCCACTTAACTGACTGAGCCACGCAGGCATCCCTGTGTCATGTGATATTTTATTGTACGATCTAATGCCAAGCCCCAAGGTCCTCCTCTCTTAAAAACTGGTAACCCTCATGGGGCACCTGGCTGACTCAGTTGGTGGAGCATGTGACTTTCGATCTCTGGATTGTGAGTTCAAGCCCCACCTTGGGTGTAGAAATTACTTAAAAATAAAATCTTTAAAAAAAAATCAAAAACAAAAACTGGTAACCACCTATAACCCCTGTGGCAGAGCCTAGATCATTCCAGAAGGCTCTGGGTTCTCTCCTGTACATCCCATGCAGCATCAGCCCAAGATGCCTGTGTTAGGGTGCCAACGTTTTTTCCCCTCCAAAACCCTGAGCCTTTGCTTGTGTGCTTGTTCAGAGCCCCACATTGCAGTAATGAGTCTGTATTGGCTGATTCTACGGAAAGCATTGCTTCCCTCCAGGACTCTCTGGTACTGCTGTTCCCTGTCCCTCAGATACATGCTGTCTTCCTTCGCTGCCACTTTCACCCCAGCAAGGTCAGTGTTAGCCCAGGCAGTGAGCTGGAACAGCCCCCTTTTACAGCCCCTTTGTTCAGGAAACATTTCTTCCTTCTAGAATCTGACCTTGGGTGAAACCCAGATTCCATGACCTTTCTGACGCAATGATATTAAAATCCCACCGTCCTCCCATTGTCGAAGCTCTGGGGAAATGGCTCATTGCTGCGATGGAGGAACCATCCCTTGGCCTCCTAACTGATCAAGAACACCATGACCATCTTGTTTTCTTAAGTCGTGCTTTATTCTTTTTTTTTTTTTAAGATTTCATTTATTTATTTATTTATTTATTTATTTATTTAGAGCGTGAGCAAGTGAGCAAGTAGGGAGAGGGGTAGAGGGAGAGGGGGAATCTTAGGTGGACTCCCCGCTGAGCACAGAGCATGACAGAGGGCTGGGTCCCAGGACCCTGAGAGCAGGACCTGAGCTGAAACCAAGAGTCAGGTGCTTAACCGACTGAGCCACCCAGGTGCCCCTGTGCTCTACTTTTATCACATTTGTTGTGATCTGCATGGCATGGGGAAAGTAACCAGTGTAGTAGGAGAAGGAGCCCTACCCTCTCGAAAGCCCAGCCAGAGATTAAACCTCGGGGTTTGCCTTGCCTTCTGCTCTCAGGCAGTCTTCCTCTCTACTCCACGCCAAGTAGAGCCATTGGACTACTTGGCTCTTGCTTTCTGCAGAAGACATGCTCCCCCAAAAGTTGGATTTCAATCAAGTTGTAACAAGCTGACTCATGTTCATTACTGCATGAATAACTCTTACTCCTTAAAGGAAAGGCTCAGGATCCTTTTCTTTGTGCCAACACAAGACTGGCTTTGCACCCAGATCTGTAGACTCCTAATGGTTCTCAGATGACCTGAGAATTTGCAGATTCTCCCACTGTTTCTAATTTTGTCGTTTGATTTTTTAAATGAGCACTGCTTTCAATGGTTATGGTCCCCTTTTCAATGCTGATGATAGTTATACGCATATATCATGTTAAACGATCACCTTTCGACTGACAACCGCCACGAGATACCAGTGCCTGTTACCAGTGCCTGTAAATAACATCATTTAATTTTAAATGTTTGCAAGGCATAACGGGCTGTCATTTGGTTGACCATGTCTGTCTTGTACTCATTTTGTGCTGTGTTGAAATCTATCATCAGGTCCAAAAGCAAAACTTCTCTTTTGCCATGAGGGTTCACAGCGGAATGACATTTTTCTAGACCGGGATTTTAGTTTCTTGGAGTAGTTAATAAATCGATTTGGCATCACAGAAGTGGCATAGTACATCAGAGTCACACATTACTTGAAGTGTCACAGTCTAATGATAAAGGACAGAAGAGGGCGTATTAGGTAATTGATACATTTCTGCTAAATAAAGTTGTGGCAGTCTGTACAAACAGAGGTTTCACAGTAATTTGGAAAAATAAAAAATTATGGCAGAATAGAGTCATCACGGGGGTCTGCCCTGTTGCATTGTCCCTGGTTTACTGTGGTAGCAGACTTTTCCTTGGTTCCCTTCTTAGTACAAACAACTCAGTGAAAAATACAAAATAACTCTTATTTCGATGGAACAAAGTTTTGGTTTTTTTTTTTAAGTTTTTAATTCATGTATCTCAGGGTACCCTTGGGCTGATTCTGTAAAAGAAAGTACATTATTTTAAAAATAGTAATGATAACAAGAATAATAACAGAGACTCCAGTGAGGGGGTCCACCTTCTTCATCGTCCGAAGACTGAAGTTAACAAAAAACGCAACGTGTAAATTACTGTTTTTGCCACTGGTATTCCTGACCTATAAAAATGGTGAGTGCGTATTGTTTGACCTAAGAGTGGCAATTCTGGGTCAGCAAAGCGACACCCATCACAAGGATTAATGCTTCTGAATTTGAGTCTTACTCTACTGTATCTCTGTATTTATTGTACATTCATTGGCTGTATGACCTATGTAAGAACTAAAACCGTGAAGAGTTTATTCCTCACTTTATAACATTGAAATAGAAAGAATGTAAATACTGGAATACCACGAAAACGTGTTTTTTAGCAGAGGTCTGTATCATCACTCACTTTCGAGAAACGTTGATCTGAATGTCCCTACCCCTGGCAAACCCCAAACCCTGGCCACAAACATTCAGGCTGGTTTTCATCTCTTCTGATTACCTGCTCTCAGCTCTGAATGGGAATATTTTGCAAATATTCCTGAACTGCATATTAAGCCTTAAACTCATAAAGGATCAGATTTGTAACTGAGGTTGATTCTCTTAACTTAAATTCCCCAACATGTTTCCAGCTCAAGTTAGCCCCAATATATAAAGGGACACCCCCCCAAAAAAAAAAAAAAAAAAATTCGAGCGGAGTCATTCTGTTCAGGCCTTTTGGTGGAACTCTGTGCGTGCTGGAAGTAGGTAGCATTTGACGCCTGACCTTCGGCTCCACACCATCATAACTCAAGTCAGTCGCTCCCCACCGCTCACAGGGAGCCGATCCTCCAGACCCAGGCTCAGGAGGAAGCAAGCATTTCTCTCTTTGAGCTTTCTGAGCCAGGTAGAGAGTGTGGTGGTAAGTAGGAACTTAGACAACGGACCGCGTAGGTTCAAATCCCGCCTCTGACATCAGCTATGTGGATGCTTAATTTCTCAGTCCTTCCACCACAAAATGGGTCTGATACTAGTGTAAGGACCCCCGTGGTGGTGGTGTGAGGGTCAGACAGCTTAAAGGGTACATAGGAAATGCCCAGAACCGTGCCTGGCCCATGGTAAGCATCCAGGAAATGTCAGCCGTCAGCGTTCTTTCTTCTACAGATACTGTTGTTACTACTGCCACCTCCAGGGAAGGCCCAGGGACCTGATCCTTCAGGGGTGGCAGTGTGGCACCCTGACTGTGACATCTGCATACAGACAAGACGTGGATTGTGGGCAGCCAGGGTTCTGGTCTCAGGAAAGCTCCCCACCAGCGAAATGGCGTGATCAGCACCAGGCCCGGGAAGAACTGGAAAGATCTACTGAGATATTGGTGATGCCGTTGTCAAACACTGGCAATCTCCTGAAATCTGCCGGCTGGTCGGTCGGGGAGGGTTTGGTGCTTCACGTCTTCTCTCGCATCTATGCCTTCCCTCGGCCAGCAGTTGACAGGAGCCAGTGCATGGGGGAAAAGGTGGCCGCTAAGTGGAAAAGGTGTTTTGACAGTAAGCTGGCAAGAGGGAGAAACCCAGGCTTAAGATCTTGGGGTGTGTGTGTGTGTGTGTGTGTGTGTGTGTATGTTCACCCCAGACAACGGGGAACCTGTGTTTGGAAACAAGAAGCACTTCTAGACCCTGTGGCACTCGAGATTAACAGTGCGGCTATAAATAACAGTGATCGTGCAGGGGAGGAAGGGCCACTGGATACAACACAGATGCCGGGGCTGGTTCTGGCTGTGATCCTGCTGCTGCCATCCCCTGGCTGGATGATCTCGGATAAATTACTTAGCAGATCTGTGTCTCATTGGCTCACCCACAAAATAGACAAGAAATAGACATAAAACAGAACTGCACAGAAGTAAAGCACTTGGAACAGCACTCAGAGCCTTCTCGGGTCTATGTGGATGTTCAGCCTTTGCTGCCTGCCTCTCTGGGCTCTAGTTTCTGCATCTGAGACGAGAAGAAATTGGACCGTGTGACATCACATCCTTCCGTACTCAGGGTTTTGATGGGCGGGTCCAAGTCTGTGCTTTTGGCTTCACGTGGCAGTGGTTTATAGTGTAGCTCAGGGGATGTATGGGACCTTGGAGACAGGAGGACGGGTTAGGCTATGCCTGTTTCCAACTACTCTCCCTCCCTGCCTCCACACCCCACCACAGCCTACACGTCCACGCAGGAACCACGGCCCCAGGTCACCGAATCCAGGCAGTGTGTGAGAAGTCAAAGAGGCAACCAGACCTCCTCATTTATTGCCGGGGTCTATGTCCAAAATAACCATGGCAATTCCATGCCAGGCGATGGAATTGGAAGTAGGTAGAAAAAAATTAGAACAGGATCATGAAGATAGGAAAATGTGTTTGGGTTTTTGTTTTTTGTAGGGTTTTTGGTTTTTGCTTTTTGCTTTTGTCTTTTTCTGAAATCATGGTGCAGCCGACGGAGTGGACCTGTGGATAGGGAGGCACACCCAGGGCTGAGCTGTAGGCCCAAGAAAATGTTCCAGACCTCCCCTCATGAAGGTGACTTGAAGCACATTTATTCTGCTGCACTGTCCTTTCTCACCTCTCTTTATCCCCTTTCCTGTCTTCCTCTCCCCTCGAAGCCCAGCAGATAAAAGCTCAAATCTGCTGAGAGGATGCAAGTCCCGAGTGGTCAGGTGAATTACAGCCATAACACCCGGGAGATAAGAAACGAGACTGGCGCCTGGGCGGGCCTAGGAGGGGGACACGGGATACTCACCATTATCAAATTGTGCAATTTAGCAAGTGGCCAGTGGCAGGCTGGGATGATAGCCAGTTACTCTGTTTTGCATGCACTCTGAAGATGCAAGGCTGGAACCCACCCAAGGAGCAGGCTGTCTTCGATGGCTTTCCCCAGCTCGCCGCAAAGGATGCCAGGGAAACTAACCAGAGACGTGAACAGGCATAGCGATCAACACAAGAAGTTGGGAGGGGGAGGGTTTTAACCATGAAAGAAAGATACTGCTAACTGGCAAGAAGTCCTAGGTGTTAATATTATAATTAGTAATAATAAAAAATACTAATCAAAACTAGCATTTAGGGAGACTTGTTTTGATCAGGTACTTTTCAAGTGCATGACTTTTTATTCCCCCTTGCTACCCAGGCAGGTGACCCAGGTGGGGACCAGGGAATCCGTTAGTTTGGGTTACTGGGGGAGGGATAGGGCAGGAGGCCAGGGCTGGGAGTCATTAAGGTGTTATATTATGAAGGGCAGCCCATGAAAGCTTACTAGGGGCTCCGTTATCTGGTGGGTTTGGGAAGCTGGAAATGAGGCTCCCACAGGGAAATGCCTTCTCACATTAGAACACAGAAGTGGTGCCGTGGATTTTCCCTGACCTGAGTTTAAGTCACAAGGCATTTTTATCCTCCTAGCCCCCGTGGGAAGTGGCTACACTATAAACCACTGCCACGTGAAGCCACCAGCTCACAGGTCCTTGTGTGTGCCAGCCCCTGGGCTGGATCCTGTGGGGTCAACGAATCCGATGCAAACTCTGGCCCTCAAGACCCATTGGGTACAAAAAGTTTCCAAAAATCATTATAACACAAGAGGGAAATGGTAGATGCTAAAAGGGAAGTATAGACAAAGCATAGCAAATTCATAAAGGACAGGGATACTCTCTGCACCTGTGGAGTCATGGAAGGCTTCTCAGAGGCGGCCTTTGTGCTAGGACTTGAAATAAGAGTAAAACATGAGAATGAGGCGGAAGATAGGAAGGACAAATAGGAAGGGGAGGTTGGTTCCGGATGCAGTAAATGATTCAATTTGGCCAGAGGGTGCGAGAGAGTGAGAGATGTCTTGAAGGACCAGGAAGGCTGTTACCGGTGAGCAGGGTAGGGGGAGGAAAAGTATGTGTCACACTTAAAATGGATTTACAAGGCAGCTTGGCCAAGCCCCTCACTTTACAGATTACAGACCCAAAATCTTTGGATTAAGTGGCTGGCACCATGTAATCGTGAATTCATGACGGAACCATGTCTCAGACCTAGGGCTTGTCCCAACTTCCTTTGTACTCCTCCCCAGGTGCAAACAGGTGCATGTCAAGGGTTCACAACGCCAGAAAATCTTCACTTTTTAATAACCTGTTCTCTGTGAGGTTCTCCAAATACAGAGCCTGCCTTTGGAGTGAGCATCAGCACAAGACTGCCCCTGTCTGCAGGTAAGGCTAAGCACACTGTCTAAGCCAGGAGGAACTCGGGATTTGAGGAACCAAGGTGGCCGCAGACACCTGGGAGAAGCAAGGCCTCCATCCACAGTCTCCTAAATTCTGGACCTGCTGGCTTAAGGACAGTCGTGTTACAAGCAGCCACAAGCAGCCAACGCCTCTGTGTAATTTTCAAGGCTAACTCGACCCCGCTCTGCCTCCGCTCTACCGTCCTTAGAAAAATCTAAACCTATTCTTGACCGCCTACTCATTTGCTCCCCTTGTATCTCCTGGACCGCTGCAGTTCACACGATCATCTGATCCGTATAACCTGGGGGCCCAGAACTTTTAAACTCGGGGACAACTTTCGTAAGTAACTTCAGCAGGAAGCTCCATTCCCTTGGGCTTCATTATTTGTCTCTGGAAAATGCTGTGGCATCAGACAGACTTCAGATACCACCTCTAGAACTAAGAAATTAAGCAATCATTTCAGAGTATCCATGCTTATACATTTAGAAGAAATAAATCAATATCACAATCCTGCATCCTGGCATTCTTTTCCTAACTGGAGATGCTGCTCGCGGAAGCGTTGTGGCTTTCAGGTGCAACAGCGCCGCCGTGTGGTGATCTTGTGCATTGCACCCGAGGAGAGCTTGGAAACTCCAGGCTGGAAGGAATCCCGGCCTCAGGCAGGGACATCCATTCACCCCAAAATAATTCCCGCTTTAAACTAACAGGCTGTTTCTGCCAAAAAGATGAGCACAGTTCAGTTTTATTGTACTGATTTCTGTCCTAAAATTTACCAAGGATCTCTTGTTCCCTGTGAAACGAGGAAAAGGACAGCCAGCAGCATGGGTTAGTTGAATCATTTCCAGGGTTTGAAAGTGAGTGTGCGGAGAAAGGGGAAAGGGAAAGCGTGGGATTGGAGAGATGGAGTGAAGATCAGGAGGGAGGAAGAGTGGCCGGAAGGGCTGGGCGCCAGGGAGTAGAGGGAGGTAGGCTAAGATTTGTCTGTTAATAAAAATGATACGGGGCGGGGGGCGGTGGGGGGGTGCGCCTGGGTAGCTCAGTTGCTAAGCGTCTGCCTTCAGCTCAAGTCATGATCCCGGGGTCCTAGGAGGATCCAGCCCCACATCGGGCTCCCTGCTCGGCAGGAAGCCTTCTTCTCCCTCTCCCACTCCCCCTGTTTGTGTTCCCTCTCTGGCTGTCTCTCTCTCTGTCAAATAAATAAATTAAATGTTTTTTAAAAAATAATAAAAATAAAAATGATGGGAAATGGAATAGCTTGTATTTTCAACAAAACCAAATGCTGCATAGACGTGTCTTGCACACAGAACAGAGACATAAATTGGTGTCACCCAAATTCAGAATTCCTAGCTATGACGTCATGCCTTCAGTGGCTGCCTCCCTGCCTCAAGCTGACCCTCCGTGCTCTCTTGAGAAAGAAGGATCTAGTTTCTCCTAACTGTGAGCCCAGTGTCTGGGATGCGCCCCCTCCAGGAGCCTCGGGAACCACCAGGCCCTGACCTCTGTCGGCGGGGTGTTGAGTGGGGGAGCGAATTCATCACCGAATCACCTTTGGTTGTTCTTCAGTTTCTTCAGTTCTCTGTGGACAGCACAACCCTGTTGCCCCCACCCCGCCTGCAGCTCCCACCACCTCCTTTCCTGGCGGCCGCTGCACCCTTGACCTGCGGCATGTGGCAGGGACACCAGGGTCCTCATCTGACGAGTGGGAGTAATGCCACCTGCTGGCCTCACGGACTTGTCTGGGGGTTACACTGGATGTGAGGATGGAATTCTTGAATCACCGTGACTATAACATGCAGCTTTATCTCTGCAAAAGAACATAAATCAATATAGGATCATCTACGTGGGTATGCACAGCATCCTTATTATTTATTATAATAAAGGGCTGAGGTAGCCTAGTCATTCTTATTAGTGTCTACGTCCCTGCGGAAACCAAATCAAGAGAAATGGGAAGTCTGAGATGGAGAGGTGACCCTGGCTGGAGCTGAGTCAGAGAGAAAAATGAACCTTTTTTCAGGACAACTCAGATCCAGTTTCAATGAGCTGAGCCAAGAGATAGGAAGTGGGTGCCCGTATAGGGCAGGGCAGGGTCAAATTTGAGGAGTGAGGGACAAATAAGTTTGTGTCACACGTGGAGGAAATTAACATTCAATAGACAGATATTGGAATGATGCGTCTCCCAGCCAAGGAGAGCTAGGAGTCACCAGAAGCCAGGAGAGAGGCACCAGGCAGCTTCTCAGAGCCTCAGCTCTGCTGACCAACTCTGCTGACACGTTGATTTTGAACTTCTGGCCTTCGGAGGATGGTCCATTAACAAGGTGTTGAATGAGGAACACAACTTTGGATAGATTCATTTAGGAACCATCTGTGTCAGAGCTGGTTGTAGACAAGATCATGAAATAACCAGAAATGGGTCCCACTGATGGGCCTTTTCTTTTTCCACCCATATTTCCTCCATGTATCTCTATCTGTCCCTCCTTCACACACTGGACAGCCTCAGGCTGGCTTTCTCCCCTCAAAATCAAACAGCGGGCACCTAATTCTAAGATGTAAGATGAGATGGAAATAACTACTAGCAATGCACTCATTACAAACTCATGTACCACATACAAGTCCTAAGTCAGGGAGCCTGCCCACCCTCCCATGCATGCCTTCAGTGCCAGGCTACGGTTATGATCAACAAAAGCAGATATATTCCTCTCCTCACGTGGCTTCCAGTCTCCCAGGGACATTTACTCAGGTGGGCAAGTCAGACAGGTGGCATTTCAGGCTCGAGTTGGTTCCAGTAAATGGAGAGGGGACGGTTTCCTGGGGCGGCCACCTGCTTGGGGCTTTTCGTGGTAAGGCCCGGTGCTCCGCATGGACCCATGTCTCCTCTTCCAGGGTAAGGAGAGCAGGCCACATATCCTGCCCTGTTCCAGTCTTTGCTAGAATGTCCTGTGTGTTATGGGCTGGGCTTTTGTGCCTCTCGTGGAACACCTCATTTGGCGGGGGGAGTTTTCTGGGGATTTATCTTTTCACCTCAGAAGAAAAATGTGGGATTAAAAAGTATAACAGAGAAATAAGCAGAGGTTTGTCTAGGTTGGGTTTGGAATCCGGAGGACACTGCAACTTCCCTAGAGTCGATGAGGCCCAGTCAAGGGACAATAACCCCGAGACGCTCTTTCCTCGCTCATTGGCTTTTCTCAGTGAAAATCCTCAAAGGAGAGGTCGTTCTTCCCTTGCTGAAATTCTGTGATTCAGAACGATTCTAGAAGGAGTTGTGAGGGATAGATAATATCTGCATTTAACTGACTAGCGAAATGAAACGTTACGTCATTGATGACGATTCCCTTTGGGCTAACGTGGAACAAAGTCTATTAACTACTTTCTCCAGCGTCATTTCAGGCCTTCCTGTTCATGGTTGTTCCTGTTGCCCCTTCCGGAGTATTGTCATGCCCATATAGATTTGAATCATTGTCAAATGCCCCAAGACCCCAGAATCTGAGTTCTGGACGGCATCGCTAGAATGCCCGCCAGGGGCCGAAGTCTTCTGTGCTGCTGGTCCTTCAACAGACTGGAATGTGCTTGGGGTCTGTGCTCAGTTCAGTTTCTAAACCCTTCAGGAATAAACGTTCTCATTCTGAGCTCAGCTCTGTGCTTTAGATAATACTCCGGTGCTAAGAATAGGACCAGGCATGCAAGAAGGGGGTAGTAAGTATTTGTTGAATGAATGAATACACGAATTCAACAAAAACTCGTAAGAGCTCGTCCCTTAAAAAGCCTTGACAGTATCATAGGCCCAGCAGCAAAGGCAGAAACCATAGAAGAAAGAGTTGATGGATTGGAACATACAATATTTTTAAAAACCCTATCTCCAAAGGCATCTTATAAATAACACATTGAAGCGGGGGCATTAGCACAAATTTCAGATAAAGTGCTTTACCCTTAATACTTCCTTAGTCCCTATTAATCAATATACAAAGATATATTCTACTACCCCAGTAGTAGAAATACAAATAGCCAAGAAGTGTATCAGAAATACTGGCATCTCACTGATAAAAACAGAGTTATTTTCTGAAAAGGGCAACCTTTTTCTCCCCGTCGGATTGGCAATGATAAACAAGAATGCCGATTTCTAGTGCTGTATCGGACACGAGGAGACAAGCATGAGCAAATGAAGGAGAAGGTGGTGTAGCAGGTTCAGAAGCTTTGGAAGTAAGCCAGAAATTGCACTGACAGAGTTTTATCTGAAGGAAATTATAGGAGATAGAAAAAAAAAAAAAAACCTGTTGATTGCTGTAGTATCGTTGCAAAAACAAAGTGGAAAACTGCTTTTTAACTGCAGGGAGCTACATATAAAAATATAAATATTTGTTTTCATAAAAAGAGGAGAAAGAAAGAGGGAGAATCTCAGGGGGGAAATTATGTGATTTTTAAAAAATCTAAATTCAAAGTAGTTAACATATAGTGTATTGTTAGTTTCAGAGGTAGAAGTCAGTGATTCATCTGTTGCATGTCACACCCAGTGCTCATAACATCAAGGACTCTCCTTACTGCCCATCACCAGGTTACCCCATCCCCCACCCACCTTCCTTCCAGCAACCCTCGGTTTGTTTCCCGGACTTAAGAATCTCTTATAGTTTGCCTCCCTCTGTTTTCATATTATTTTATTTTTCCTTCCCTTATGTTCCTCTGTTTTGTTTCTTAAGTTCCACATATGAGTGAAATCATATGATATTTGTCTTTCTTTGACGGAAAGCATAATACCCTTTAGTTCCATCCATGTCGTTGAAAATGGCGAGATTTCATTCCTTTGATGGCTGAGTACTATCGCATCATGTGTGTGGTTACGTGTAAGTATATATATACATGTATGTACGTACGTACATGTACACACACGTCTTCTTTACCCATGCATCTGTTGATGAAGGTTTGGGTTCCTTCCATAGTTTGGCTATTGTGGACATTGCTGAACAGTAAACATTGGAGTGCACGTGCCCTTTAGATCACTATTTTTATAACCTTTGGACAAATACCTAGTAGTGCAATTCCTGGTTCATAGGATAGCTCCATTTTTAGCTTCTTGAGGAACTTCCATACTGTTTTCCAGAGTGGCTGCACCAGGTGTGATTTTTAATGTCTCTTTTTTGCTTCATGTATTTTTCTGAATTTTATTTTATTTTTATTAAAATAAAATCTTTTACTTCGGTATTGACAAAAAATTCATTCTTCAGGAATAGAAAATCTTGGGTGCTTAGGTAATAAGATAATTATTACTAAGTGGCCTCTCCCATAGTCTTAAGTCTTTACTATATGCCCCTGAGGTCATCTATATCAAGTCCTTACCGTAATTCTGAGTTAAGCAGGGAGGTGGCATTATCCCTCCACGTTGTGACAAAATCTGAAGCTCAGGAAAGGTGATGACGTGTTCGGTATCTCACAGTTAATCAGTAGCAAGCCTGGTCGTAAAGTCTGGGGGCATCAACCCCACAGCTCAGTAGGTGTTCCTTTCCCTGTGGCCTTCAGAATAAAAATCCAGACAACCGTTAGACCATGATTGGCCTGCAAGGGTACAGAGCAAACTGTTCCATGGTTTGGGGAACACTTATCCAGGCAGGATCCTATTAGATTATTAGGGTCAAGCAGTCAAAATAAATTTATTATTCCCATTTTATAAGCAGGGACGCTGAGGCTCAGAGACCTTAAGTGACTTTTTCAAGGTTGCACAGTAAGTAAAGTTGGGGCTTGTTTAAACTTCTTACTAAAATTTTAGTAAGAATTCCCTGCTTGGTCCACTTCAGTATGACATGAGAGTCACTCGATCAATACCTCCTAATTTGCCCTGTCACAATCCCAGAGGTTTATCATTTGCAGAAGTCCTTCCTAAGTGCCCTTTCGACATGGCTGACCCCGTTCACAAGACTTGGGCGCTAACCCTGCATGGCAAATTTTATTTCCGGAGACGTGTGGAATGCTATCTCCTGTCCTGCGTGCTCTTCTAGAAGTCTGTCACTCTTCCCTCCCCAGAGGCGGAGCCGATGCAGTACTGCCCAAGGAAGGCTTTATAACTTAGGTTACTTCATGGTAGTCCAGGCGAAGTCATAAAAATTCTATGCCCTTCTGCCTTGCTCTCTTGGGATGCTTGCTCTCGGAATCCCACCCCCAAGCCGTGCTGAAGCCCAGGCAGCCCACAGAGAGGCCCTGGCGCCTACCCCGGCTGAGCTCCTGGCCACCAGCCATAGCTAACTTGTGAGCCCTGGGGAGCATCTGGAAAGGAGAGCCTCCTGTCCCCAGGGGAGCCACCTCAGCTGAGACTGCGTGGGGCCAAGTGAGGTGAGCCCAGCTGGCTCTGCCTGGATGGCAGATTGCTGAGCAAGATAAGCAATGTTGTTTGGAGGCAGGTTTTTTTTTGGGGGGGGGGGGGGGGGGGGGCTTCTTGTTTTGTTTTGTTTCTGCAGCAACCGTAGCTGACACATCTGGGAATCTCATCATTCTTTGAAAAATAATTCTGCATGAAAATCATATTCATTTGGCTAAGTACCTACTATGGGCCAGACATGTTCCCAGGGGCTTGGGATGTGTCCGCAAACAGAATCGATAAGGTCCTTGCTGAGAAGAAGCTTGTAGTTCAGCCGGGGGCACAGATGCTAGGTAGTAAGTAAACCATCTAGCTGGGAAGCCTGGGTGGCTCAGCGGGTTAAAGCCTCTGCCTTCAGCTCAGGTCATGATCCCAGGGTCCTGGGATTGAGCCCCCGCATCGCTCAGCCCCTGCTCCGCGGGAAGCCTGCTTCACCCTCTCCTTCTGCCTGCCGCTCGCTCCCCCTGCTTGTGCAAACTCTCTCTCTCTCTCTCTCTCTGACAAATCAATAAATAATCTTTTAGAAAAAAAAGCATCTAGTAGGTGAAAGGGGATAAATACTTCTGAAAGGTTAACAAGTAGAACGGGGAAAGGAGTAGAACAGGGAAAGGAGCTGGGAGCACAGCATGGGGACGTACGCTGTGCTCCTTGTGTGGTCAGAGAAGCCTTGGTGAGAGGGTGATGGAGGGTTTGGCTACAGCTGAGTGGGGAGTGTGCTCCGAGGACAGAGAGTCTCATGGGGCCTTGTAAGGACGTTGGCCACTTCAGGGTTCTGAGCAGATCTGACCTGACGGGCACGTGTAGCAGCTCTTTCTGCCACGTGGGGACGCAGCCACAGGAAGGAAGGGCGACAGCAGGGAGAGCAGTGAGGGACCCAGGCAGGAGATGGTGTCCAGTCAGCAGCTGGATGGAGATGTAGGGGTGTGGGCTATGGAAGCACGTGGAATCTGGAGACGGGAAAGGGGCCCTGAAGGAGACTTGGTGATAGGCTAGGTGTGATGAGCAAAGGAACAGCACGTACAAAAGACCCAGGGAGTAAGCAGGGAGAGGCTGGGGGATGGACTTGGCCTTTTCTACAACCTGCTGAGAGGCCTGAACTTTACTGTTCAAAACAGGACATGGCTGGAGAGCTGCAATGTGTTTGGAGAACCAGAACATTTAAGTATTTGCATAACCTTTGAAAATCATTCTATGGTGCTTTCTAAATTCTGGTGCCCTGGACCAGAACCCTGGTCACTCTTACTCCCTTCTGACTCCAGAATCTCCACGAGATCTACAAACAGGAAGATACGGTCTGCAGTTGAAGGTCCCTAGAGTGAAGAGCAGAGAATGGCGAAGCCAACGTATTCAATGGGTCCTCGACGTGGACAACGTGATCACCAAGGACAACAGCAGGATTTGGGGTGGAGAATAAAATCGTGTCAAGTCTTTCACGAATGAGGAGGAATGAACAAAAGTAGAGATGAGAAGCCACAGGAGGAGTTGAGAGAAGCCTCAAGTCCTCAGGAATTTTTACACAAGAAAAAGAAGTAATGTCCCGAAGGGCATCAGAGGGCAAGGAAGATGCCTACTTTCCCCTCCTCACCCCAGTTGAGGTGGTGGGGTTGGGGAGGGGTGCCTGGGGGCTCAGTCAGTGAAGAAGTAAGCCTCTGACTCCTGGTTTCGGCTCAAGTCATGATCTCAGGGTGGTGAGATCAAGTCCCACGTCAGGTTCTGAGCTCATCCAGGAATCTGCTTGAGAGTCTCTCCTTCTCCCCCTGCCCCTCCCCATTGTCATCTCTCTCCTTCTCCCCCCTCCCTCTAAAAAACAAACAAACAAAAAAGAACAAAGGCCCTGGAAACAACTCTAGGGGAGTGAGCAGAGAAGACCAGGAGGTTGGGGGTCCTTCTGTGCTTAGCTGAGGTCTTTTACACCAATGGAGCTAGAGAACAGGGGTTCCAGATGTGTGCATGGCAAAGGGCAAACAGGCTGACTAAGGGAAGAAGAAGCTCAAAGCAACAAGAAATGAGACAAAAGTAATGAGGCATCAGAGGCACTTGGGTTTTATTCACTAAGGATGGAGGAGAAGTACCTGCTCCCAACATTTCTAGCTCAAGTTAAGGTCATCACATACATATTTGTGGGTTATCTGGATAAAAAGGTAGATGGGTGGATGGATGGATGGGTCGGAGGGTGGATGGATGGATGGATGGATGGATGGATGGATGGATGGATAGGTAGATGGATAGGTGGGTGGTTGGATGGATGGACGGACGGACAGACAGACAGATGGGAAGTTTTATTTCTCTCTGGAAGAGTCAGCCTCACTTGAAATGGTGCTCTTTCTGAGAGAACCCTAGCAGGATTTGTTAGCTCCCAGCCCTCCCCTCATATTGGAAGCAATGGATGGTGAAGGGGAGGCCCCCTGAGCATTCTTGGCTCTCTCAGGACCAATCTCTTACTGAGGCCTGCAGGTGTTCCCTCCCTCGCTGGCCAGGTACCTCTCATTGCCCACCTGTGATGGGTCCTGGATCCTCTCATTAAATACCACGTGACCGTTGAAGGGCCCCCCTCTTGCTGCAGCAAGACCTCATCTCTGACTCAGAAGCAGAAACCCAGTGAGCATGACATCTACCACTTTCAACCCTTTAGAAATAAGATAGTAAAGGTATTGGTAAAAAGGAGTCCACTCTTGTCCAAGTTTTTCCAAGATCAGGGGTTGTCAGCTTGATGAGGGCTTATTCAATCACCAATAGCTGGAGATTATTATTCCAGAAGACAGCCATGGTCCCGAGAATGTGCATTTTTAACAAGCTCCCAGGTGAGACTCATGCTGGGACCACACGTTGAGAAACACCGTCCTGCATGGTTAGTTGAAGGTGGGGATTCTTACTTGATACTGAGTGGGACAGGGTAAGTAGATGTGGAAGGCACCAGATGTGTCCTTGAGAAACAAAAGGCAGGCAGTGAGGGATTAACCAATTCCTGCCTTCTGCTGAGGTTGCTGTCTGGCTTTTGAGAGCGGTGCCATTTGCCAGCGGGGGGATTTGGAGAAGTCTGTGAAGGAGAGTTCTAGAAAGACTTAGAATGACAGGCTGAGGGGCACCTGGGTGTCTCAGTGGGTTGAGGCCTCTTGCCTTCGGCTCAGGTCATGATCCCAGGGTCCTGGGATCAAGCACCGCATCGGGCTCTCTGCTCAGCAGGGAACCTGCTTCCTCCTCTCTCTCTGCCTGCCTCTCTGCCTACTTGTGATCTCTGTCTGTCAAAGAAAGAAAGAAAGAAAGAGAAATAATGAATGAATGACAGGCTGAAGCTGGCCCTGAAAGAGAGAAATTGGGGATGGGGAGGGATGGGACTTGGAGGGGAAACATCACCTATCATGCAGCACTTGGATACGTGTTTTTAGGGAAGGTAGGACAGTGGGCTCCAGACCTCCAGGCTTGCACTGCAACACAGGCCGAGGTAGCCTGGGGAGGGCCTGTCACATTCAGGTAACACAACACATAATATGAAATAAAATAGATTAGGGCAGTGTTAAAAGGCAATTGTCCACGTAACCTAAAGGAAATGCAAAGTATGTGTCATTCCCAAACTTCATGAAGGGGCTCCATGGACCCAGATAACATCTCTTTCAAAGAGCCCTCTCTTTTCTCCTTTCTGTTTCTCTCACCCACTGGAGCCTTTCCATGCTGTCTCTTCTCCATCACCTCCACCCTAAACAGAGCCAAACAGGAAAGCTTTCCAGTATTACTGAATTTGGCCTCCTTGTGTCTCCCTCCCACTTTCTTCCCCCTGCGTAGTGGCCAAAACCCAGGAATGTTGTGGTTTTCAAGAACCCTCCTTTGAGGGTCAAGGCAGGGGGTGGGGTTGGGCAGGGAAACAGAGGGGTCAAACTAGAATCCTTTTGGGCAAGCAGGCAAGGCAGAAAGTTGGGAAAGGCATACTCTCACTTGGGTTTTCTGCACAGATCTTGGCTTGTCCTCCCAAAACCAGGTCTCCAGCTGAGATGCTCTCAACCTTACTCAGCAAAATTGCCACCTTCTCTGAACCACCTGGTCCCCTCCGAGAGCTCCAGCCTGCATCTGGCACCTCCAAAACCTCCCTCACTACTTTCTCAAATTACTCTGAAGGCTAGAATCTTTTTCCCCCCTGACCAGGGTTCAGTGTACAGTTTGGCATGTCATATACAGTAACTTCCTTTGTGGTCTTCTACGTCCTTTATTTTGTCTCTCACATGCTGGTTCCTCATGGTTATGCCTTCTGAGGGTTGGAACCATGGCTTTAAACCCCTACAACACCTACTGTCTGTGGTCTGCAGGTCCCAGAAAATAGTATTTAATCAAGAGACACATTCCTTTGTTCTGCTCCACTTAATTCTTGCCCTGCTGGTTGTCCTCTTTCATCTGATCAGAGGCAAGGGTTCAGAAGCTCTATGACAGTCTGAATGATGTATATGCAAGTGTTGGATCATGCATGTGGCCAACATTTTTAAGTACTCATGTGATACATTGCTACCAGGGTACTATAGACAGGAATTAGAGGGGAAAGTCCATATGTGTTGGGATCTTGCAGTCTAGTTGGAAAGCATGGACATAAGGATCTTTTACGTAGAGAAGGTGCCTGAGTTTTTCAGCAGCCAGAATCCTCAGAGTGGACCGTGGACCATCTGTGGTTTGGGATTATCTGTTCTGCCTGCCTCTGGTTCGCTCTTGAACTTGGCCTTAGTAATCCTGGTAGACATTATCCATTGTCCCTGTCTCAAGTTTGGTTTCTTAGTTCATCAATGGCAGGTTCTCTTCTGGCAACTATATGGTCCGAGGGAGTGAGAGGTGTCGTTTAAAGAGAGAGGGGAAGCCTCTGCCTTCGTCTTTCACTTTCGGCGGGGGGTGGTAAAGACATGTCACAAGCAATGGGCCCTGTGAGCTGGCTTCCTGACTGCAACACATAAGAGAAAAGTTCATGGAGAAGATAAGACATCCAAGAATAAAGGTCCTGGGAGAGACCTGGCATCATTGTCTTAACCAAATCTACTTATATTCTTCAGTCTATATCAGAAATCACTATTCCTCCCTCATAGCATAGCTTTAACACACATCCCTGAGGATCCCACCTGGTCCTTGCTCCTGCCCCTTTGCCCCCTTCTCCACCTGGGCAGAACAGAAAAATTGATCTCACCCCAGTTAAAGGACCCCTGCTTCTGTAGTAGGATCTAGAAGGAACTCATCCTTAATGGTGTCTACCACTTTCCGAGCTCCGGCTTTGCTTGCTTCCTTACTCACACCCTCCACTACTCTTCCACCCTTCCCTGGAGCCATGAAAATGAACGACTCTGAGCCTGGATCCTGGAGCCAACATGCCTAGGTTCAAATCCCAGCTTCACAGACCATGTCACCTCAGGCAAGGTACCTAACCTTGCTCTGCCTCTCTTTCTCCACCTGTAAAATGGGGATAATGACAGTACCTGCTTCACTGGGTTTCTGTGCATGTAAATGAGTTAATTTGTGTGAAGTGTTTGGAACAGGGCCTGACATATGGTGAGCACTTTATCAATGTTTGCTGATACTGTGGCTTTGCACATGTTGCTCTCTCGTGCTGGGATGCCATCCCCCTACTAGCTAATTCCAATTCATTCTTTAAGATTCAACTCGAGCATCACCTCTTCCAGGAAAGTGCTCCTGGCAGCCAGGGCTGCTGTACATGTTCTTTCCATGTTCTTAGCGTCCTGCAAATATAGCTGTCACTGCACTCAATGTGTTGAAGAACCATCATTTGTTTACTTGCCCATCATCGCCCTGGGATTGTGACCCCTTGAGCATAGGAACAGCATCTCAGTAGACTTTGAACACAGCAGTTAATGCAATCCTAAGACATAAGAGATTCTCCCGTTGACGGAGAGGATGATACCATCCTGAAATCCATTAAGTTTAATACGTTTGTTCACCTTCTCACTTACTCCTTCATCTATTCAAAAAAGAAATTACTGAGCATCTGTGATGTACCAATTATATTTTTCATGTACTTTTGGATGATCTACCTGTAATTTCTGTGTCAGCCCTTGCAGCTAGCTGGGACAAGAAAGAAAGTAGATTTTGAGCTATAGTTACTCACAGCCTGACTTTAAAAAGAGAAATTTTGGAGACCAAAAGTCTTACTGATAACTGAGTGAGCTATTTCTCTCAAATTCAAAGTCCTGTTGTAAGCTCCAGAATTCCCAACCGGGCGCAGACAAGGCTGCAGGACACAGTGTATTGGATTATTTCAGCTAAAACACTCAATGGAACAGAGAGGCAACCCAAGGAATGCGAGAAGATATTCACCAATGACACTACAGACAAAGGGCTGATATCCAAGATCTATAAAGAACTCCTCAAACTCAACACCCCCAAAACAGATAATCATGTCAAAAAATGGGCAGAAGACATGAACAGACACTTCTCCAAAGAAGACATACAAATGGCTATCAGACACATGAAAAAATGTTAATCATCACTAGCCATCAGGGAGATTCAAATCAAAACCACACTAAGACACCACCTTACACCAGTTAGAATGGCCAAAATTAATAAGACAAGAAACAATGAGTGTTGGAAAGGATGTGGAGAAAGGGGAACCCTCTTGCACTGTTGGTGGGAATGCAAGTTGGTGCAGCAACTTTGGAAAACAGTGTGGAGATTCCTTAAAAAAATTAAAAATAGAACTTTCCTATGACCCTGCCATTGCACTACTGGGTATTTACCCCAATGATACAGACATAGTGAAAAGAAGGGCCATCTGTACCACAATGTTCATAGCAGCAATGGCCACAATTGCCAAAGTGTGGAAAGAACCAAGATGCCCTTCAACAGGTGAATGGATAAGAAAGATATGGTCCATATATACAATGAAATATTACACAGTCATCAGAAAGGGTGAACACCCAACTTTTGTATCAACATGGATGGGACTGGAGGAGATTATGCCGAGTGAAACAAGTCAGGCAGAGAAAGTCAATGATCATATGATTTAACTTACCTGTGAAGCATAAGGAATAACATGGAGGACATTAGCAGAAGGAAAGGAAAAGTGAATTGGGGTAAATTGGAGGGGGAGACAAAGCATGAGAAACTGTGGACCCCGAGAAACAAACTGAGGGTTTTGGAGGGGAGGGAGGTGGAGGGATGGGTGAGCCTGGGGGTGGGTATTAAGGAGGACACATATTGCATGGAGCACTGGGTGTTGTACATAAACAATAATCTTGGAACACTGAAAAAATAAAAGGAAAGTAAAAGTAAAAAAATAAAAAATAAAAATAAATAGTCATAATAGAAAATATTCTGCCAAAAGAACCACTCAAACCCCCTTTTTTAATCAGTTGCCACAATACTTCTCAAGTTTTTATGCTGCCTTCTTAGGTATATTTCCTCAATGTAGATTCAAAGTGCTGACAGATCTGTTTCGAGAAAAATGCTTTTCTTCTCTCCTAAATATAGAGACCGTTTGTTTGCATGAAAGTCCCACCTGGAAGTCTGATGTGACTGACCCCAGCACCTCTTTCTCCTTCCCTCTTTAGTAAGAAAGCACCATTTTTGGCTGAGCACAGTGTTGTCCATTGTAGAAGACTATTTTCCGGCTTGCCTTGCAGGGAGATGTGGTCAGTGGCCGAATTCTGGCCAAAGATATGTATGGTTTCCTATTGCAGCTGTAACAAATCACTGCAAATTCAGTGGCTTAATACAATACAGATGTATTATCTTACCGTTCTGGAGGGTAGGAGTCTGACATGGGTCTTAGAAGGCTAAAACCCAGCTATTGGAAAAATTGCATCCCTTCTGGAAGCTCTGAGGGAAAGTGTGTTTCCTTGTCTTTCCCAGCTTCCAGGGGCTGCCTGCATTCCTTTGTCCATAAGCTTCCTCTATTCTCAAAGTCAGCAGCTAGCTACCATTGCTCCCTCTCTCTCTCTCTGCCTCTCCCTCCCTCCCTCACCTCTCTCCTCACTTACTCTTATGCCCTCTCTTTCTCTCCCTCTCTATCTTTCTCTCTCACCCACACACACTCTTCTGCTCTGTCATCATATCTCTTCTCTCTGACACCCCTTACCTCTCTTATAAAGAGCCTTGCCATTACATTGGATCCACCTGGATAGTCCAGGAATCTCTCCATCTTCAATGCCTTAATCGTATCTACAAAATCCTTCTTGCCATGTAGGGTAGACATCACAGTTCCAGGGATCAGAACATGGGCATCTTTGGGGAAGCATTATTCTGTGTTCCACGATGTGTAAATAGAGTAAGGAACTCCAGGAAAATGTACCTGAAGGAAAGTATGTCAACTGGGAAAGGCATTTAGCTCTTGTGCCTTTCCTTCTTCCTCCTCCCTGAAGCTGGGAGGTGATGCCTGATGCTTTGGCGGACTTTTTGAGCCAACAAGTGACCTTGGGATAGAAGCCAAGCACCAGGAGGTGGAAGAGAAACATCAAGGCATGGATTCCTGAGGACCTATGGAACCACCACCTCTAGACTTCCTTTACCAAAGATAGTTCTGTCTTGGTTAAGTCACTGTCATTTCGTTTGGGTTTTTTGTTGGTTTTTGTTTGTTTGTTTTGGTTTGGTTTGTTTTTGTGGAATGTCGCAGCTGAACCTCACTTCAATCCCTCAAAACAATACACAAGTCCCTACTTAATAAATTCCAAGTCTGGCTCTCTTGATCCACTGCCCTCTACCAGGATGGGTCTGACCATTACTGAGAAAAAGCTTTAGAAAAATGGGCAGGGTTTTTAATCACATATTGATCAGACACCAGCCTTTAGTTTGCCTGTAGGCTGAGCTGTGCAACCTCAGTATTAATCGTGGCTTTAACAATTCTTTCAGAGCTTCAACCATATTTTACTATAATAGCACCAGGAGAATCAGGGTGGGCAAGCATGGGCTAGTCCTAAATAACTTAAAATAAGACCTTGGGCTGTCCCCCACCCTTTAACGTACACACAAATAATCTGCATTGGCTAACAGCAAGGTAACTTTCCATACCAAAGACCTGGCCTATCTTTCTATCGAGATTCAGTAGTGGCCCTAAGGAGTAACCAATCCTATCGAAACCAGCATCTGGAAGAAAAAGACGGCATAGTTATTAGCTACTCCAAAATGCAAATCATCGATTTTGGCCAACACTCTGTTATATATTCATCAGATGTTTATTGAAAATCCGTGATGCGCTCTGTGCAATGAGTCAGGGAGGCAGAGCTTGGAAGATGGGGGTCACTCCCCTTAGGGACCCAGCGGAGAAGACAGACCAAGAAATGAGTGCAATTGACTTTATTATTTTATTATTTCCAGGGATCATAAAGTAAATTATGTGATCACTTACAGCAGCTCTCCTTGACTTGGGGTTCTTCACATAGCTCTCCCCATTTGTCATTTGGATCCTATTGTATTCTCTTTATTAATTCTAACAATATCCTTAATTATTCACCACCATAACCCTATTCCATTTTGGAAGTATCTAGCACTTGGGACAGGAGTGGTGATGAGACAATGAGGCCGGAAAGAATAAACTCATGTTGGGTTTTATACTTATTCTTAGTTATCAAAGGTTTCTTCATTTGAGAATATTTTCAACATCTTTCCTAGACAAAAGTCAGCTTCTCTCTGTCTTGATTGGTATGAAATGAGGCTCGCACATCAGAAAGATGCCTGTCTCCTGACACCTTTCCACCGCAAAGTCTTCTAACACGGGTGGGACCTGGAGCTTGAAGTCACCTCCCAGGCTGCGTGACTGTGTCCAGCGTTCACACAGCCGTGCTGGGTGACAGGCCGGCTCCAGAGTCACACAAGATGCTTTCAGGGTGTCGGCTATCTTTTAGTGTTAGAAAGACCAGCAAACATGTTTTAACTTGTCATAAATCAGAAGAAAACACCAAAATCCTAACTGTCTCTTTGGCTTGGTCACTGGGCGGCGCTGTCAGGGGCCATAAATGGTGGTAGTATGGATTTTTCCCCCCAGTGGAGACCTGAGCAAGAGCTCTAACAGCTCTAACATCTGATTCTGGTAGAGTCTGGCAGAGAATATCCAGTGTGGATGCTTCATTTCTCCTGCTGGATTACCATGATCACGGGAGAAATCACAGAAGAGAGAAGCCCAGGCATTCAGAATAATGGAAGGCATTTCAGATTGAGGAAGGACAACCTTGTGTCCCCTGCCAGCATGCCATTTATAAGCCAAACCTTCCTTCCAAAGCAGTTGTCTTCTCATCTACATTTTCTCCATGGCTGACCTCAACCAGCGCCCCTGCTTGCGTTCATTCCTACACACCAGTCACTCCCAAATAGCATCGCCAGCCTGCTCTCCCCCAAAAACTCCAGACTCATTTGTCCAATGGCCAACTTGACACCTCCACTCCGATGACTACTATGTATAAATCTCAGACAAGGCGTGGCCAACAAAGGAGCCCAGGCTTCCTCTCCAACCTGCTTCTGTAGCTCAGTTAGTTGAAGTTCCCCCAGGCATGCGATTAGTTAAGCTAGAAACCTGGGAGTTAATCCTGACTCCTCTTGTTCTGAGACTCCATGTTGCATCCATTAGAGAGGACCAGGAGCCCTGCCTCCAAGGTAGCCTGGACCCCACTTGCTTCTCTCAATCCACCACCACCATGGACCCCAACCAACATCAGATTCCCCCAACACACTGAAAATGACAGCTGCATGGTCTCCCATCTTCTGCTCCCATCCTTTTACAATCTGTTCTCCCAGTAGCCAAAGCCATCTCTGAAAAACATGCCCCATGTTCATTCCTTTTTTCAGCGGCATAATAGTCCATTTTGTGTACATACTACATCTTCCTTATCCGTTTATGGACAGACACTCCCATGTCTTGGCTGTTGTAAATAACACTGCGATAAACATATGGGGTGTGTGTATCTTTCCAAATTAGTGTTTTCATTTTCGTTGGGTAAGTACCCAACAGTAGAATTATTGGATCATAGGGTATTTCTATTTGTAATTTTTTGAGGAAGCGCTATACTGTTTGTGGGAGGTACAGGCTTACAGTTATGGAAGGAAGAGGACACAGGGTCGTAAGGCACAACATAAGGAATACAGTTGATGGTATTGGATGGTGGCAGTAATGGCTACACTTGTGATGAGCCCAGTGTCACATATGGACTTTTGGAATCACTATGTTGTACGCCTGAAACTAACCTCGCATTGTGTATCAACTACACTCAGATAAAAACCTTAAAATAAATACATAAATCCATAAAAGGAATGAAAGCCCACCCCAGACCCCTCCCCTTCTCAGAGCCCTCCAGACGCTTCCCTGGGTGCTCTGGCCCCTCCCTCTTCAGTCTCATCCAGCCTGGCCTGCATCCCCAGTCCCACTGGGGGTCTTTGCATCCCCTGCTCTTCCTCCAAATATCACACAACCCGTCCTTCCTACTGCTCAGGCCTGCGGGTAAATGCCATCAGCTCACCTCCCAGCCTCTGCAGCCCGCAGTCTCCCTCTCTCCTGTCACCCCATTCTCACTGTTGCGCTGGCTGGCTGCTGTTGTTGTCTTTGTGTGTCTTGCTCCCTAATTGCCAGACTTGTCCATGAAGTTGTGAGCTTGGAGAGGCCGTCACACCTCCAGATGAGGAACGGCAGGGGGCATAGCAGGAGCTCAACCGAATGAACGAAGAAGCCTTTAGGCTCTGAGCCTCCGTTTCCCCAGCTGTAAAGTGGAAGCACCTGGTGAAGGCTCAGGGGTATTATGACGACGACTTAGGGCTGGCATGTGTGCAGCCCCTTTGAGCCCTGCATCTACTTAGAGCTGTAGAGTATCTGTCTCAGGGGAACCAGGACATCAGAGCAAAATCCTCCAGCCCTGTGTTCCACTGAAGTAAAGCGTGCTACAGAATTAGCACGTCTGAACCACGCTTTAAGGATAGGCCTTATAATAAATGCTTTCTTTTCTCCCCTTCTGAGCTGGATCCTCTCCCCGTGTCCCTCCAGAGCCCTCTCCACCATTCCCACCCCGCTCTGCATGCTCAGAGCCCACTGTGGGCTGCACTAACAGGTCCCCTCGCTCCCTGGCTACTTGTAGCGGATCCAGGCCCGAATGACACCAGTAGGACGTCAGTGTAGAGGAGAGGTCACAGCATCTGATCCTGATGGACCTAGTGCTAGAAACTTCTCTCGCTGATGCTCCAGCTCTAGATGGCTTCATTATCCCTTAACCAGACCACAGCTTTGTCTACAGTGCCCTCGTTGCATGCCCCCCAACTGTGGTGTTTACGGGGGGCTCCCTGCTCCCCTCCAGGACCTCACTGACACGGCATCCAGATGACCATGCAGACATTTATGAAGTTGCCAATATGTCTATTTATAAATAAATAAATACTCTTAAAAAAAGAAAAAGGATGAGCTTATCCATCTGAACAGGAGGAAACAGAGAAGCTGGGAAGAGCCACATCAGAATGGTGGTAAAGCTCCCTGGAGGGCCTGTGGCATGGGCCTGGACAGGAGTGGAGAGAGAGGCTGGATTCCAGGTGGGGGGTCCTTTCCCTGGGAGAGCAGCTCCAGATTCCAGTTTGGACAGATGGAGGGGTCCCCACGGTGTGTAGGTGGAAAGTGGACTCAGCTGGTATCTCTAACCTTGTTTCTAGCAATCATAACAGAATGCGAGGGAGCTTCTGTGATGGACCCCACTTCGCAGGTAGGTCAGCTGGGGCTCTGTGTGGCGGAGGAACTCATCCAAGGGGATGCTCTAGCAAGGGGCGGAGCCAGGCCTTGAACCCTGGTCCGTCTGATGGCAAAAATTCGCCGCATCACGCTGGAGCTGTTCTCTGACAAAGCCCAGAGGCAGGCTCCCGGGGACTGGAGCTGGAATCAGTGCAAAACCGATCAAATCTTTGCTCACGAACCTGTGTGTGCCAGACTCTGCTTGAACCCTGGCTTGCTCACACGTCCTGCTGGGCAAGCCTCGCCCATCCCACGCTGGTGGCAGATGTCCGGCGCACTTTGCAGTCTTGAAGCATTAAAGCGTGCAGCGGAACTGGATGAGTATAACCGCGTACTAGTGCAGACGGATGGATCACGTTCCAGAGAAGGGACCACAGCCCGCAGACCTGAGCATCATAAAGGCTCTTCCCTCCTGCTCCCTTCAAGAAAGCCTTAGCCCCACAGATTAACTTCAGTATGCATGCCTGTGCTCATGAACCACGTTTCAGATCCAGAATTTGCACAAAGGAGATGGCCATTAGACAATACTGGGAGGCAATGTAGCCCTGATGCCCGCCCCCGACAGAGTCCTCTTGGGGCCTCCCCGGAACCTCCCCGGATCGCTTAGCCGCCCTCAGAGCATTCGTAATGCTCTCTGATGGGTGCTGCTGGAGGCCTGGCATTAGCTCCCTTCTCCACAGAAGCCCCCAGTCTGCTGGCCCATCATTCCTGCCTTTGGATTGAGCCGAAGGCGGGCCTCCGTGGCCACCACTCTGTGGGAACAGAGGCCACGCCCCCAGGGGTGTCCTCCGTCTCCCTGCACGAAGGCCCAATCAGCATAACGGTGCTCAGCCTTCTTTTTAATAAGCTGATTGCAGAGCTAAATCCTGAGTGCTCCCTCAACCTCCCCAGAAGCTTTTGATTGACAAAACTAATCTCTCCTCCACCCCCATGCCTGCCGCCACCCCATCCTCTTGCAAATCATGTACTCGGCTGCTGACAATTAGATAGAAGGCCTGGGATTGGGACGCAGGAGGGTTATGAGGTTATGAATCAATCGTGGGGGCTTGGGTGAGATAACAAACCGGGGGGCCGGTCTCAGACACCTCGCCGCAACCCTCAGAGCCTCCTGGTTGATTTATGAGTTAGTAATAACCTCGCCTGGTCTCCTGCCCCCTATTGTTTTTCATAATGCACAGGGAAGCTTTAAATTTCAGAGAATGGGGAAACGCAGGATCTGAGCCCGGGAGGCTGGGCTTGGGGAGAGGCCCACCAGGGGGTCCCTGGCAGCCGGCCCTCCTTCCTTTGGTGTGGGCCCTGGGTCGCTGAGGGGCGCAGTGGCCACATGCCCATGGAGGCCGGCAAGCCAGTTTGCAGGGCCTGGAAGAAAACCCCAGGGAAGCGGCCCCGCCAGGCCCCAGTTTAGGAGTGGATGCGGTGGTGACGCATGGGTCCCACTGGGTTCAAAATTATATTTGGCGTGTCTGGATTTCATTCCTCCAACCTGTTCAAAACCAAGTCAGACTCTGCGGAAGCCTGTGAAGAAGGGAGAATCACACAGTGGATCAAAGCCAGTCAAAGGCAGTTTGAACTCTGTAGTCTAGAAGCCGGTGGAGTGAGCAGAGGGACAGGCGGAGAGGCGGGAGGGCGACGGTGGCTGACAGCCCCAAAGGAGAGAGTCGAAGACCGCCTTTCCTGTGCTCACCGTCCTCTTCAGGTGACAGCCAGGGTTGCACAAAGAAAAGAAGGAGGCTTGGGCTTGCTGCTTCATATTTTTTCAAGCGTTCATTTGTTAAGCTTTCTTTATACGAGGAAAGAGGTGACTTTTAACAGAAAACCCCCGAAACTGTCCTCGAAAGCAGCGGTCACAAAACACCAATCCGCACTTGGTGCTGGTTTGGGAGGAGGTTTTCAGAGGTCATGAAAATTGAGAGAAATTTTTAAAATGTAATGAATATGTGCATTGATTTGTAATGAACACATGTTATGTGATGTCTATTGGAAGATAACTGTTGCTCAGTGAGCATATAGGAAACCCCAGCTCCACGCCGAAGAGAGGACAGTATGACTGAGTCCTGCTGTCTCAGAGTGAGAGTTCAGCGAGGGCTGGAGTTGAATTGTGTCGTCCCAAAAGTTCACATGTTAAAGTCCTAACCTCCATTATCTCAGAGTGTGACCTCATTTGGCCAGAGGGTTATTTCAGATGAAATGAGTTAACAGGAGCTAGTGAGGGTGGGCCCTGGTCCCTTGCGACTGATGCCCCCCTAAAAGGAAAAGTTGGACCCGAGGCACACCACAGGGAGAGGCCCGTGTGAAGAGGAAGACAGAGATCAGGGTGATGTGCGGGCCAGCCAGCCGACACCGGGACTGCCAGCAAACCCAGAGAAGCAAGGAGAAAGGCCTGGAACAGAACAGATTCTCCCTCGCCACCCTCGGAGGAGCCGACCCAGTCAACACTCCGATTGCAGGGTCTGCCCTCCAGAACGGTGAACCAACCCATTTCTGCTGCTTGAGCCGCTCGGTTGCTGGTACGGTCTTACGGAAGCCCCAGAAAGCTCATGGAGAGGCGACGGCAGATGTGGATCACGTAATCACAGCGCGGATGTCTACTTCCAGATGGAGAAGGAATCCCATTGTCTGCGAGTGAAAGCCTAAGAGCCTGGCCTGGTGCGAGGAGAGCGGTGAAGGCTTCCTGAGCAAGTCAGGGCAGGAGTCAGCTAAGGGCAGAGGTGGAGAAAGGGGAGCGCGTGACCGGCCCAGGGAACCACTGAGGCAAAGGCCCTGCTGCGGGTCATGGCGCATTCTGGGAATGGAAGGGCGGTCCGTGTGGCAGAAGAGGAGAGAAGGCAGAGGACGCCGATGGGGGGATGTGTCCGGGACCAGTGCACCCAGAACAAGAATGAGCTCAGTTCATTATTTTGGACTGAATTGCCATGGGGTGAGGGCACATGCTCTGCCTTCACCCTCTGAAGTTCCCAGTGGCTGCTGCTTTCCCAGGGACATGCGGATGACTTGAGTGGACACTTGGCTCCAAGACAAGGTCCCAAAGACACAGACTCTGTCCTTAGCCAATGTGTACTAATGCTTACCCTTCATGGCCCATACAGCACTTCCTTGAATTCACGATCTCACTTTGCCCTTTAAGGAGGCAGAATTTCCCCCCCATCAACACATGAAGAAATGCAGGTTGGGGTGGCGCGTGGTTCAGGGACCACCCCACGGTCACACAGTCCGTAAGCGACACAGCATGAATTGAACTCAAGTCTGACTTTATAAATACCATGCTTTATTGCTTCATATGCTTGGTAAGCAAGCATGTCTGTGAAATTTGTCACGCTTTTCCTTGGAGAAACTCAAGCACCTTAACCAAACGCTACTCTTCAAAATGCCACTAGACTTGTCATGGCACAGAGTTCTGCCTTGTGACTCTCCTGTCTTTGTGCCAGCCATACACCATGCCCGGAGTCCTACAGTTTAACATCTCTTAAGTAAGTTCAGCTTTCCCTGCTGGCTAACTGTTGCATTGTGTGTATGTATGTGTGTTTTAAAGATTTACTTATTTATTTATGTATTTATTTATTTATTTGAAGGGGGAGGGACAGAAGGAGAGGGAAAGAGAGAATCTCAAGCAGACTCCCTGCTGAGCATGAAACCTGACACAGGGCTCGATTTCAGGACCCTGAGATCATGACCTGAGCTGAAATCAAGAGTTGGACACTTAACCGACTGAGCCACCCAGGCACCTGTGTGTGTGTGTGTGTGTGTGTGTGCGTGTGTGTGTGTGTGTTTTAACTAAGGCATAAAAGTAAAGGTCTAAAACTCTAAAGACTGCCCTCCTTAGCATGTCCTTCCTTTCACCTGCAAAGTGGAGATGGTAATAATGTATTTACATCATGGGATTACTATAGTAGGGTCATTCCAAAGCTGGAATACAGAAAGTGCTTAATGAATCATTAGCTCAATAGCTAATATTAGTAGTAATTATTATTACCACTAAATGAATGTCTCTGCTTCAGGAAAGAAAATGAGTACAGAGCATCCCTTTTCTAATTATTGTTCTGAGTACTGTTTGGAAAGTTATTGAGAATAAGAGAGGTATAATGTGTAGTGGACATGGTATCTGGTATGAGTTTTTCCTGGATTCCAGACTTGGCTCTTACAGGTATGTGGCCTCAGGCCTCTCTGGGCATCATCTGTGAAATGACTATGCTAGTTATTATATTTCCCACAATTATTGTCAAGACGATATGCGATTTCGGCGTCAGGTGCCTGACTCTGGCCTAGTACCCAGTGGGCACATGGGAATGTCTCCCTCCTTCATGAGTACTGGCCTGCACAGGGCACCCATGCGATAAGTGGCACAAAGCTGCCCTCTTCACCCACAGGTACAGCAGAGACCTTGGCAGATATGTGAGAAGCCCAGGGTGGCCTGGATCATAACCTTGACGGAGGAGTACCAGAAGGTCACTCATGGCAGGAACAATCTTGAGTTTTGTTGGGCTCCAGAAAGAGTTCACTCAAGTGAAGGTGTCTTTCCCCAATGGTGAGGATTGACAAGTAAATTCTCCATTGCTTCAATTACCAGAATTCTGATTTATAAGCTACCAAGTTGCACTTGACTTGAAATTTACAGGGGCCTCCAACTGGTCTTTTCTCAAGTTTACGTAATCAGATTTTGGCTCAGGTTGATATAATACTTTGGAGAGAATGGGGAAAGTATTTCAGGGGAGGAGGCCCTTAGGTTGTAACTTATTTGTACCTGGAAGTTCCAGGTATCCCTTAATCTTTGGTGGGGGGTTACTTAAAACACCTGAGGACAGGATAATAAGGGTCTCCCCCAAACCAGAAAGAGAACTCCCTAAAGTATGAGAAGATCTTACCAGCTTACTCAAATCCAGTTTATATCGAGGGATGCAGATAGTCACCCTTAGTCCAGGATTACGGTGAGCAGCCCCGTTAACGTCTACACAAGGCTCCAGAGCTGACCCAATGGCCAGAGAGAGTGACAACTTGAGGCTTAGGAGTGAGTCTCCCACTCTTTACTCCTCAAGAAAAAGGCAGCTTTGGGAGTCATGCCTTCATTCCTCTCTGCTCTTTCCCTGGGAAGCAGGACATGCCCAGGGCCCAGGACCAGCAGCCAAGGGTTCCCCTCACTCTCTCCACTGTGTGTCTGCAGCCTGGCTCCCCATAGCCTGTCCACAGCAGTCTCAGAGGCCCGGGCACCCCTCTCTGCTCTTAAGAGCGAAAAGTGTTTTTCTCAAATACAGCATGTGTTCTCAAGAACAACATATTAATGTTCTTGAGCTCCAAATAATAAGGGCATGGAAAGAATAGAAACTTCCCATAATTTGACCCTCCCACCTCTCCAAGATCACTTCAACAGTTCAAATATTCTTCCAGAACTTTTCTTCCCAGTACCTGTCCATACCTATCTATACATACGTAATTAATGCGATACAAATGTAAATATGTGTTTCCTACTGTAAAAATGTCACTTAAAATTTTTTAAATGTCATTTTACAATACACGCTGTGCTTGATCTACTTTTTCGTTTAATACAGTAGATATTATATATATATATATATATATATATATTTAAATATTTACAAATATTGCACGGATGAGCCATAATTAATTATTCAGTCCCCTACTTGAGAACTTCTGAGTTGTGTCCGAACAACCTGCCCAGAGACACACTTACATGTAAGAGACAGAATGGGAATACGTACATACAACACATATGGAAACAGAAAGTGTACCTTAAATGTATAACGAACCACGCGTGCTTGGGAGGAGTTTCAGACGCCCTCTGGTATAGTTCATGGATATCCCTGGAGTATATGTGGATATGTTCGCCTCAAAAAGAAAACTTTCAGCCAAGTGTTTTTAGACCCTCTGGGGATAAAGGATAGCTATTCTGCATCTGTCCCTAGTGTTTCTTTCTTTTCTTTTCTTTTCTTTTTTTAGTAACGTATACTGTATCATATTATATGATATGGGAGGGGTACAGGTCTGTGAATCATCAGTCTTGCACAATTCACAGTGCTCACCATAGCACATACCCTCCCCAATGTCCATAATGTCCCCAATGTTTCTATACTGATTTTAAGTCCTAGGCAGGGCAGCTTGACTCAGATAAGTGGTAACAAAGGGCAACAATTCATTTGAGAGAGAACAGAAGAATAATCTGCTTCAAATTCTTTTTAAAATAGGAGGGAAGAAATGATTGGGAGCCAGAGGGGGAAAAAAGGAAGAAAGGAAAGAGAAAAAAGAAGAAAAATGCTTTCTGCTGGCCATTGGTTGCATTATTCTCGCCTGATTTGGCAGTGTGATAATTGTAGGTCTTTCAAAGGACATAATATTATGACAGATTTCCCTCGCTTACTTGTTCCCGGGGCTGAACATGCAACATTTACTTCCTGCCACGAGGCTGGAGGCTGTTCCCTCCTGGGTTAATCCTGAAATACCCCACGTCCAGGAGAATGAGAATGTCCGCCACGAGAGGTGTTGTTGTGTTTGCTGACATCCACCCTGCAGGCCCACGGTGGGTGAGGGACCGCGGGGAGGTGGTGACGGCTGCAGACTGAGGGCAGTGACCCAGGACGGCCAGGGCATCTGGCTCGGCCCTCCTTGGGGCTCGAGGACACTCACACCCGTCCCCAGACGAAGACCCTGAGTGCTGCCGTGGTCGCATCAGGGACAAGAAATCCAGGTCTGTGGTCCCCACATCACTAGGTAAAAAGGCAAGAGGCTTTTATGACTTTCCCTTCTTGACCAAAAAAAAAGAGGTAGGGGGAGGAGGTCTTAAATGTGATCCTTCAGCTCTGTGAATGCAAACCAGGGCCTGGTGGACTGGGGAGAGCAATTAGGCCAAACACGGAGTGCAAAAAACCAAAAGGGGGTAGAAATCTAGACAACGGTGCTGAAGTCTCGGGTGGGGTGGAGGGGGAACGGATATGATAGCAAAGAAGGAGTTTCAATGTGAATGAATACTAATTAGTGACATGGATATTAATGATGACAGTAATTAACAGGGGAAAGGAAGGGCTGTCATCGTCCCAGGGTGAGTAATCAATCTTGGCAGGTGATAAATAATGGTTCAGCAAGCTCAGCAGAAAGATAATCCGCCTGCCCGGGGGAGAGCTGTTGCTGATGCTGGAAACCTATCCGTTTCCAGGCAACCCACTAAAAAGAACTATTTTTCTTTTGAGGAAAAAACAGGTTAGAGTCTCTCCCCCACCCCCAACTTGGGATTACAGTTCTTATTTGATTTCTGCTTTGTTCTTCATTTCCTAGGACAAATGTTGAACTTGTATAATTCGGAGGAGATGGACACACACACACACACACACACACTAGCACACACAGACATACTCTCCTTTTGCTCAAAGAATGTGAATGAGTAGGAGGATTTTTGATCCAAAGTTTAGCTCATAGATGGCATCCGGGAGCAAGAATGGGGAAAAGCTTACAGGTTCTGCTTCGGAGGTTGAAATGGGGGGAACTTGCAGGGCTGTGTCAATGGAGGCTGGTCACACAGGATGGGGCCCTGGTTGTCTACTGCACAAAGTTCATTCCCCCTCCAGAGAGCTGGAGAGAAACAGGCCTGTGCTGCTCTCACCTCTGGAAACCAGTCAAATGTCTGGGAAACTTTATTTCTGGGAAAAGGGCAATGCTCACTAAAGGTTTTCAGCTAGACTCTCAGGAAAGCTATGGGGAGACCTTGTCTCTCACACCAACCCTCAGACCCACACATGACAGGATTCAGACATCTAGAAAGGTTGCCCTTTTCAGGCTGCTTTCCATCAAACATTCCATCCTGAGGTGACAAAGCCACATTTGAAGATCTGCACTAGTTCCAAGTGCAATGGTTGAGAGACAAAGGTGAATTAACTGGAAGTTCAGAACTTTCCAGAAATTTGAACTCCTCTACTCCCCCGGTGGCTCCAGGTGTGACATCTTCAAAGGGAGGCAAACAAAAGGAAACATATTCAGAGACCTATGACCAAAATGGGAGGAGCTCTAAGTCATGTCATGGGAGGAAATAGCTGAGGGACCCAGGCATGTTTCATCTCAAGGGGGGAAAACTCAGGAAGAATGTTGATAGTATATCGGACAGACTTTCTCCAGAGCAAGAAGGTCTGGATTTGTTTTTCTGTCATCAGAGGGCAAAACTAAGTCCAAAGAGAGGAATTCAGAAAGGGTCAAATTTCTGTTCAGAGAAATCAAAGATGATTTAACTGGGCCAGGCTGCCTAGGGGGGGAATCTGTGATTCCCAGGTACTAGGGTTTTTCCCAGTAAGATTATGGCACTTCCTGTCCAGGGTATTAGAGATGTGGTTCCAGTATTGGCTAGGGTTGGAGTATCTAGATAAGCTTTAAAAGTCCTTTCCAACTCTTGTAATTTTATATTAGTTAAGGTAGTACTCAATATCAAAACAGATAAATCCCAACTTCTGGGGCTTAACACAACAGAGTTTATTTTTCAATCAAGTCAGAGCCCAAAATGGGCATCAATTTTCATGGTTGTTCAGGATCCCAGGCTCCTTCCGCATTGCAGCTCTGCCCTCCCCTGGGTTCTTGGGGTTCTCTCCATTCAGCCAGCAGATAGGGAATGAAGGCTGTGTAGGGTCATATGGGAGTTTTTATGGTCCAAGCCTAGAAGTGGTATACATCACTCCTAGCCATATTCCATTGTAAGAACTCAATCTATACCCAATGGCAGACGAGTCTCGAAATGTAATCTAGTGACCCAAAAAATAGGGCAAATAGGTTTTGGTGAACACAAAGAAGTTTCTCCCCCAGAAACAGGGGCATTTTCTTTTAAAATAGGTCCATGCCAGAAAAAAAAAAAAAGAGTTTTGGTTGTTGTTGCTGTTGTTGTTTTAGGAACATGTAAGGACAGCTATGTTGGTCAGCCCTTGTCAGGGTAGGGAGCTGAAGAGGCCTCCTCCCTCAGGAAATGTCCTGGGAGCCAGGTGTGGTAAAACGTCACCAAGCCTGTCTCGGGGAAGTCATCAATATCTGTATTTGCAGGAAGTCTCCTGTAGATATTCCCTAGAAGCGTGGATGCAAGATCATCCTGAGTCATTGGAAAAGGATTTTTCTTTCTTTCTTTTTTTTTTTTTTTTTTTGGAAACAAATAGGACGATGACTATGCAAGTGTCCTAATGGATAGAAGTGTTTAGTTAGGATGGAAAATTGTCAATATTACCCAGCTGTCTGGGTGTGTGCTGGTTGGAATTAGGACTTCCTTAGATAAATATGTTTCTTCCGCCACAGGGCAAGCATCCATGATGTCTTCAGTTCAAATTTCTTTATCGTTTCAGGTACTGACATTGTACAGTGGCTTATGAAGAACCTTTCCATCGAGGACCCAGGTACTTGACCCTGACTTTATCCTCCAGGGCACTGAGAAACATCCCATAAACAAGTTCCAACCAGATTTGCTAGCTTCCCGAGAACTGGGTTTATAAATGTGAATCCCAAGTTGGAATCACTCTATTTGCAAATAAAATTAATTTCTTTTCTCAACTGAATATCTATCTTTAAATCTAAATCACCCTTTGAGGAAACGAGCAATTATTTAGAGTGCCAAAGAGCCCAATACAATAACGTGTGAAATGAGATGAATTCTCGTTAGCCACAGCAATTAAAGATAAGTTGTAGAGCTATCACGAAACAGCCTTCTAGAACCAGCTCTTAAAATTAGATTGCCTGATCCACAATTAAGATGTTTAATTATTTGCTGAGATTCCTTCTGTTTTCTGCTTCCGCAAGAAGTGAAAGAATGATTTTTTTTTCAACCTTAATTGTGCATTTCAGTTAAGAAAATCTTACCAGAAAAACAACAACAAAACTCTGGCCAATAAAACAGTTTTCAAATCTGTCCTCCCACCAGAAAATAAGTAGCAAAATTTATTTTCACAGCATAATTAGAAAATGAGGAGTTTCAGAAAAATAAAAATTGCAGATAAGTGAAACTTACTATTCATGTGTCAGTTAATACTTTTCAGAATTTATTATATACTTCCTGTTTTAACTGAGTATCTTCAATGCCCAAAGGTCATATTTATAAATATCCATTAATGTGTTCTTGTGTTCTTGGGGATTAGACCTCTCTGTCCCAAATTAAATGGTTTCCAATGGCTAAGCTTTCTAAAGATTTTTTTTTAATGCCCTTTCTAGATGTCTGTGATTCCTTTCTGAGAGTCACTGTGTCACCTCCAGAATTCCTCTATTTTAATCTAATACCCTTAATATACTATTGGTTATGAAACAGTACAATTTACATGGAGTTCAATGAAATATAGTTGCCAGAAATCCGAACGCCACAAAGGCAGGTCACTGATAGAAGTGACACTAGCCTTTTTCACCATCATGATTAATGGCCACTCCCATGACTAGTGAAAATTCTTAATTCTAGTCAAGCTCTCAATCCATAGGGGGAGACTAAATTCAAATCCTTTTAAGGAAAGAACTCAAATTGACTATGACCCATGTTTCCCTCATGCAGCCTGGCTTTGTCACTGCCCACTGGATGAAATACATTTCTACCGGTTTAGTTCCATGTATTTAAAGTCAATGTTTCTTTGCATTTAGCATTTATAATGCTGAGCCCAAGGACCACCTTTCTTCACGGTGCTTCTCTTCCAGCAACAGTCTCTTTTCCCTTTCCACAATAACCCTTGTATTTCTGACACATACTTTATTATGATTTTAGTATCAGTAGCAGTATTGCGAGAGCCCAGAGCCAGCTGGGGGCGGGGGAATAGGCTTCAGGAGGCCTCCCGCCCTCTTATGAGAAGCTTCCCTGAAAGGTCATGAATAATAAGGCTCATATCTGTGAAGGTCTCTTATACTCGAATGGCCTTGGGAGGACGTCAAGGTATTGGGAACTGTTTGGGCTTCTGAGAAATGGATAAGGAGGAGTTAATAATTCACCAGCTGGGAATAGAAGAGTGGAAATGAGGCAAATCAAGGCCCTGGGAAGCCAGGTTCATCCAATATCTTCCCCTCCCTCCCGTCTTACTCCCCATCTGCCATATATCTAAGCAAAACCACAGTGGATGGAGAGTTCTTGCTCCTACATTGGCGACATGGAAGTCACCTTCTTACTGGATGTTGTTCTCTCTTCCCTGGGGAAGGAGCAGCTGCCAGGGATAAAATTCTTCTTTTTGCTGGACCCATGATTCTTGAAGCATGTAGACTTTAAAAAGCACACTGGGCATCACTAAGCAAATAAGATACAACTTCGTTCTGATTCCACCAGTTATTTCCAAAGGATAGATGATTCTAAATAAGCAAAACACTTGGATTATATCCAACCTCTTGAGAAGTTTGTGAGTAAAGACAAAGCAAGTTGCTTTAAAAAATTCAGAGCTTACAAAATTAATAATTCCTTAGACTCCTTAGGCATAGCAATAATTTCCACATCCAAAAATTAAGTTTTTACCAGTAAGAGTGCTTTTATATTTGTGGAAGATTATCATGCATGGTAGAACCATTTAGATTTGTTATTTTTTTCCTTAGCTCTCCTCAGAATAAATATAAATTCTTAACTACGTGGATCTACTTAGGGCTGGCACTAAGTCACAAAACAATGGGTTGATTGTGGCAAAAATGGGCATATTTCTGTTGGGTCGGCCTTCCTTTGCCACTCCCCACTGCAGTGCCCTTCCTCCAATTTTCTAAGAAAGTGAGGTTTTACTCTGTGTCCATAAGAGAACAGAAATGCTCTCCTCTTCTCTGGTGGGACTGTCATATCGGGGAATGCCACGAGAGTCCAGAGTCTCTCTGGGCAGTGAGGCTGCATGCTCACTGCTGGGGATGATAAAAATGATGAAAGTAGCAGCATGAATCTGGGCTGCCCGCACCTACTGAGCTCTAGGCCCTGCTAAGCACTTACCTGAAACATCCCACTTGATTGAGGACAGGTGTCTATGTGCCGGAGCTCTGCTCTTCACCATGAAGCTACTTCCTTCTGGAGGTCTTGGGGGAAGTCAAGCAATGTCAGTCTCTCGGAGCTGGCATCCAGATGAGACCCAGACCCATGTTGGCCTTTCCCAACCATGACACCCACCCCATCCAGACCAGTGCATTGATATCAAAAGTTATCAATCAGTCAATCATGCAGTTATCTGAGGGTGAGGATAGTTGACTTCCGGTTGCTCCTGACTTACATTCCAGGTAAGGAGCCCTGCACTCTGACAGCTTGCTTAATACTCCTCTCTCTCTCTCTCTCTCTCCTGTCCTGTCCAAGCAGTTGAAGCAATACACTTGGGAAGCCTTATAGCTGCCCAGGGCTACATCTTTCCGATCTCAGACCATGTTCTCACCATGAAGGATGATGGCACCTTTTACCGTTTCCAGGTAGGCCTGCCAGCCCCTTGCTCTGAAGAACTGTCTCTTATCATCTGATCTCAGTTTAGAATGACCTGCAAAACCAAGGGTATTTAAGGGAGTAACCCTGACCTCCCCCTAGCATTGGGAAGGCCAAACAAGCTTTTATTTGGGCCATTTGTTGTTGGGGGGGTGGGGGTTCCACATATTTCCCCATTCATTCTGAAGAACAAATTTTGAGAGGTAAATATTACCCATTTGACAGATGAGAACACTGAGGCGCTCTGAGGTTTAGTAAATCTGGGAGGTGGCCTTGATTTGAGCGTGGGTCAGCCTCAGGACAAAGTCCTTGATCTTTCTGCTCTGTCATGCTGCCTTCCTGGTGTGAAGTTTCTATCCACTGCCTAACCCCTCCCACCCATTTTCCTCTCCTTTTCTCAAATCCTGTCCTAGAGGGAAATGGGGCAGACGATAAGGGGCTTTTTCAAGGTCAACACCAAGGGGTTTGGAGTGGAGTTTTTCAGAGTCAAAGGGTATCTCAGTCTGCTCTGACTACTATAGCAAAATAGCACAGACTGGGGGGCTTAAACAACAGAAATTTATTTCCCACCGTTCTGCAGGCCAGGTGCCCAGGGTCAAATTTCCAGCAGGTTAAGTCTGTGGTGAAAGCTGTCATTCGGGCTTTCCAACAGCCGCTTCTCACTATCCTCCTCATATAGCAGAGACAGAGAGAAAGCAAGCTCTCTGGCAGTTCCTCCATTAAGGACACTAATCCTAAGGGATCAGGGCCCCACCCTTGTGACCTCTTTTAACTTTAATTACTTCCTTACTCCAAATACAGCCACCCTGTGGGCTAGGGCTTCCACATATCAGTTTTAGGGGCACACAATTCAAAGGGATAAAAGGAACTTGGAGCTTGTGTGCCCAGTAAACTGTGCCGGTCTGACTTCTCTTGTCTTGGGATAAGATATGTTTGCCCTCTAAACTAAGTTTCTCATTTTTGCATTTATTTTGCTCACCTTAGCTTTCATTTCTCAATACCTGGGTTAAAATGTTGACAGCCTCAACTGAATTAAGAACAGGAGAAAGTTTGGGATGTGGTGTCGGCACAAAAGAGACAGGGCAGAGCATGTCCCCGGGTGGGGGGGTCCTCACTGGGTGCTGGAGAAGGTGGACCCTGCCTCCGGGCAGAGGAGAGCAGGTGCCACCATTCCTCTGAGTCCTGACACCTGTGCTCTTTTGCAGGCCCCGTACTTTTGGCCTTCCAACTGCTGGGAGCCTGAAAACACCGACTACGGTGAGCAGTAAAGAAATGTCACTCTTGGGAGTGTGGAAGACAAATGCCTGGTGTCTGGGTGACAGCCGCGCAGGGAGGAGGGGTCATTTTCCTGCTTAATCCTTTTCATACCATTGACATGTAATAAGCTCCCTGTTCCACATAATGAAGAAAGGCAGAGCACACTGAAAGGTGCAGCCTTTGGAAGGGAATGGGGGAAGGGAAGAAAAGTTCTATCAAGCTGTGGAGTCATGGAGAGCCAAGACAACAGCTGCTGACCAGTCCTTTCTGGAGCAGGGTTTCAGGGAGGGCTGGATCCAGGGGCCACCTCCCCCTAGTTCTTTCCATTCTCACCATCTTGTCAAGACTTATTAATAATTCATTGGAGGTTTTCATAGTTAGACGTTAGTGGGAAAGGGAGACAGACCAGGGAGGAATGTACCAAAGGTACCCTGGTCGAGAAAAATAAGAGTGGATGAAGTTGGGAGCTTGGCAAGAAGGGAGTAGGCAGGGATCTGTTAGACTCTGGCCATATACTCTCTATGAGACTTCCTCTGAAGAAACTATATTGTCCCCATACTCCAGATAAAGAACCTGAGCCTCAGAGAGGCCACACGCTCGCACTTTTCACCTTGCATTCTCTTTATCTAGATGCTCAGTCATAAGCTCAGGGACTGGTCCTACCTGTTCACTCTCATGTTTCCCAGTGCCCCGTGCAGGGCCGAGGCATGGTTGGAACTCAGTAAATAGTTGCAGACAGTCCTGATTCTTTATAAAAGGTGATTGACAGACACTCAGTAGAAGCATCAAAATTGGAACTCAGATCTGAGAGCCTTCCGGGCCAATGCTTCTTTCATGGTCTGTCCCTTTACACAGTGTCCTTGTCACTGACTTGGCTGCTAAGGCAGTCCACAGTGGCTCTCCTTGGGACTGGAGTACTTGGTGAGACCCAGAGCTTCTCTCTAGGTTCTTTGCAGGATGGCTTGCTCAGGAAGGCAGAGGCAGCTGCAGAGACTGGGGGGAGATGTGCAGCTGGGCAGTGTTCAGGGAAGCCTGTCCAGGAGACCTGGCGGTGCACTAGACTGGCTCCCTCCCAACCCCAGCCAGCAGGTGGGAGCAAAACCAAGGGTGGGGTGCGGACAAGTCATTGCCCACCAATCCCACAGTTCTTTTGTTTTCAAGTCTGAAGGATGGTCCTTACGTGGGTGGTGGGGGGAAGCCTTCTGATGGACCTCACAGCTGTCTACAGGCACCTCTCTGGGTCCCTCTGGAACTGGGCTGTGATAACTGGAGAGTTAAAGCTTCCAACTGAAAACCAGAGCTACATTTGGCTCGTCACAAAACAAGTTCTTCGGGGGCTGGAATACTGCTCGTGAAAGCCCAATTGGAAATTTGAGTCATTGTAGCTCAGATCCATGCAGCAGCTGTGTGCTCTGGTGAATCTAAAAACCAATATCCTTACAGGCAGTGAAGGGGCAGGGGGAGAACATGGCAGGACCAGATAACTAGACCCTAGTGAGATGAGAATACCCACCTAAATATGAATCCACAAGCTTCAGCTGTTGGGTATGCATACACCAGGCCATTAGTCCCCCATTCCTACAGAGCTTCTCCACATCATGATTTTATGTGCAGCATGAACAAGGCTAGAAATAACAATTTATATCAGGCTCTCATTAAAACAAAATTATTTTGACTTCCTATGCCACTCAGTTACTCCACTCAGGTGGAGAAGTCAAGGTACGGATCCAAAGTACTCACCAGCACTTCCAAAGCAGTTCAGTCCGAAAATCAAAGTATTTACCAAAAGAGAAGTTAGGGCAGCGGCTCCAAGATCAACTGACTCCACTGGCTGTGTGATCTTGGCAAGTTACTTAACCTCTCTGTGCCTCAAAAACTTCATGTGCAGATCAGAATAATAATAATTGCCCTTGTTTCCTAGTGTTGTTTTGTTACGATGAAATGCAATGCTTGTAAGGTTTGGTGTGTGACCTATAGCAAGGATTCAGTAGAAACCGTGGTGGTGGTTAGTATTCTTATGACTAAGGTCGTGTTCGACAGTGTGCGTCCCGTGGTGGCCCTCTTGCAGAAAGGAGATGAAAGCAAAGTGAGAAATCAGAATAGGTGTGATTCGGACTGATGAAGAACCAAAAACTTTCGCTCATTCAACAAACCTTTACTGATCACCTATTCTGTGTCAGTTGCTAGGGCACAGATTTGAATAAATCACAGCCTTACCATCCAAACATTCCAGGTCGGAGGAGGCAGCCTGATGGGGAGGAAGAGGGTGGTGAGGAGGCCGACCTGAGTATTCAGAGGTTTCATGTCAATGAGGAATGACCAAGAAGGTCGAGTCGTTCGGGAGGGACAGGTTTATCAAAAAGCCGTCGGTGTCAAGGAGAGACTTTGAGAATGGAGGTAGCAGCGCTAGGGAGTCTCAGCAATGGGGAATGACCTGAAAAACGTCCCTCGGCTCTAAAATGAAGATAATCACAGAACCCACCTCATAGGTTATTATGGGGACATAAGTGAACATTTGGAAAGTCTCTAGAACAGCATCTGATATCAGTGAGCTTCGTACGGGTGGTAGAGGCTATTATGGTGATGCCTCAGCACCATAATAACAGTGCTTGGCACACAAGGGGCCCTCGCTAAATATTTAAATGGGTGGACGAATGAATAAATGAATGAGCGGCGAATGTCATTATGAAAAAAACTCCGAAGCAGCCATCAGTTCTCATTCCACCTCCAGCACCAACTGGCTTGTCGGTAAATCCCTTCACCTCTCTGGGCCTTTGGTTTTCCCATCTGGCAACAAGGGGCCTGTGCTTGATAGTCACCAAGGTTACTTCCAATGCTAAAATCCCATTGTACTACAAAGTGATCTGAGGGTATGAGGAACACAGAGAAATACATGTTATACAGGGTCCCTGATTTAAGAGATTGAGGTAAATATGTCACTCATGAAGACAAAGTTTGGGAAGGGAATCAGTTCTTTAAGTATATCGAAATAGGACGAGGTCAATAGTTTCTTATTGTTTAATTGCATGTGTAGCATATGAGTCCGTTCACTTCATATGGTTTTTAATGTTTTCTTATTTTATCGTGGTGAGATGTGGCAAGCTTGAGATGCAGTGGGTCATCCAAGTGAGATGCCAGGAGGTAAGACTGCCAGGTGTGAGGGCAAGGAGACAAAGATTTAACAATAAGAACTTAAATATCGAAGAAAAACCAACTTCTGAGTTTATAGCACATCCCCCAGGTGCCTTGAAATAGGGTTGGCTGCCATGGCCAATGGTCATTTGATTGGTAAGGTATTAGAGCAACCACCATTGAAAGTACTACAGTGGCAGAGACAAGCCCCAAAATCTATATCAAGAAAAGGTCGATTCAACAGCCACACCCTACCTCGCTGGTTGTAGTGAGCAGGCTCCCTCGCATGTGACATTAGCCACAGGGAAAGCAAGCTGAAAGCACGTGACCAAGTAGCTCATGGCCACGAGGAATGGTGCCAACTTTGCATTCTGGACATGGTATTTTACTTCCTAACCCAGCTAGCCCATTCTGACCCATTCTGACTGGTTAAAAGTTTCTCAGGATGATTCTGCTTAAGTAAAGCCCAGAGCCCAACCTGGGTTGGACTTTCCTGCATTTTCCATTTATCCAGTACAAAACACTGCTTAGGACAGCATTGGCCAAGTAGCTTTCACCTCCACTGAGCAGCTCTGCCCCTGGGTCAACGAGACCAGCATAGCGGAGCTGGTGACAGGCTTCTCTTTAGTGGCCCCCAATTCCATAGGCTGCCTAAATGGTGGTCCAAGAGAGTGAAGAAGTTACCTTGTAATAGAGCAGATGCCTCTTTGGCATACATTATGGAGAGCTATGACTGCCTGGTTCTCTGGAAAGGCTTGTGAATGGAGGATTATGCAGAAGAGATACATTCGTACTGTAATCACTTTGTACCAACATAAGCTATACAAAGGAACAATCATTTGACAGAATTTTGAGATAGGACCAAAGACTCTCTTAGATTACAGGCCCCAATAATTTGAGTTTCTTTCTTAACTAAACACTGAAGATAAACCATCCAGTGTGGGCATCTTTAAAGTGCATCAAGAATTCAAACACACTTTTGAAACAACCTGCATGTTGACTGCTTTCAGATTTTTATTGTTTCTCCCCATTTTCTCAGTTATTTCACTCCTACCAAATTCATGAGCAATTGTGTCAGCCAACTCTTCTTTAACAAGTTGTTCTGAACCATTCACCTGGGTCTTCCTGGAAACCACAACTCTCTCTTTTCACATTAATTTCATCAGTGAAGTGTCATATTGAGGGAACTTGCATTATTAAAATAACAGGTATGCTTGACATCAACAGATCTGAGAACAAACACAACTGACTCACTCTCACATACAGCTCGACAGGCGTGAGCACACCAGAGTAGGCTGCCAGTCACGGGCTCCCAGCGTATTGTAAGCTGCCATGAGCACGTTTCTCAGATCACATGGAGGAGGTTGGTTGATCCAGCAAGGAGCTGACTAGATCTCCTAGTTTAACTAAGTTGCCAAACCACAGGTCAGCCACAGGCCCTCTACGACCTTCTCTCCTGTTCATCTTATTGGTCATTTGTACCGCTCATCTATTGTCTTCCTTGGATCATTCGACTTGACCCTGGAGAAGGAGGGAGATACTAAAGAAGCAGAGGCAGGGAGAGGAAGTGATAAAAGCAGGCTTCGGAAAGAATCCTCTGGAACTGAGGGCCAGTAACCCTTCTTAGCCTGGGAAGAGAGACCCAAGCTGTCCACCCTTTCCACTGTTCATCCACTCCACTGGTGGGCCGGTGCTGGTGCTAGGTGTAGGGATTCAAGATTTGTAGGACACAACCTCTGCCCCTGAAGAGCCCTCAGCCTAGAGCTGGAGACAGTCTAGTATACCCATAATTACGGTGCACTGGAATCAAGTTTCATGGGTGAGGGTAGGGAGATGCTACCTGGAACACAGAGCTGGGTCTTTCAAGATTAGGAGGAGGTTGCCAGAGAGAGGAAAAGAAGAGGGAAGTGGAAAGACCTGTGCAGAGACACATAGGCAGAAGCGTGGAACTGAACGGGGTCTGGGAACCTCACATGCCCAGTGAGGCAGGGAAGGAAGAGGTTGACAAGCTAAGCAGACTGGGTCTTAAAGAACCAAGCATGCCACCCTAAGGAGCCCGACCGTGCTCTGAGGTCGCTGAGGAAGCAGGACAGGGAGTGGAGGCAGGAAGGGAACATGATCATGTATGTCAAAGAGGATCCTGGTGGGGGATGCTTGCAGTGAAACAGAGTGAGGAGGACTAAAGGGAGCAGTCAAGACGTGGGCGATGGAGTCCTCTTCCGATCCTGAGCGTCAGGTTAGGCATCGCGGAAGCATCTTCTGCACCGCGCAGCACTGGGCGCAGGGAGGGCTGGCTGGATGAGCAGATGGACAGACGGGTGGACAGATTTGTGACGCCACCGCACGGCCGGTTTTGCACATGTAACTCCTCTTCTTCCCTCAGCCATCTATCTCTGTAAGAGGACAATGCAGAACAAAGCAAGACTGGAATTGGCAGATTATGAAGCGGTAAGTGCGGTTATTTCTCAGCTTAAGTGTGGCAGGAGAGTAAAACCGTATCTGCATCTCTGGTTCCGCTTCTGTTTTTCCTTTTTCCTCTCCCTAGTCCCTTTTATCTGGGCTCCTTTGTTCTCACCTCTTCTTAACACCCAATAAAATTGCATCTTTATACAAGAGCGCTCCAAACTCAGCAGTAAGAAAACAAACCACTCAAAAATGGGCAAAGGACTTGAACAGACTCTTCACCGGAGAGGACATTAAGGATGACAAATAAACCCATTAAGAGATGTTCAACAACAGCAGCCATTAGGGAAATTAAGATGAAATCCAGGGTGACATGTCACTGCAGACCTATCAGAGTGGCCAAAATAAAGAGTCCTGGGAATGCCCAGTGGGAATGCGAAATGGCAGAGCCACTCTGGAAAATGGACGGGCAGTTTCTTACAAAATTAAGCATATACATCCCATCTAACTGAGCAGTTCCACTTCTACCCCCGAGAAATCAGAACTCCTGTTCACACAAAAACCTGGGTAGAACAGCTCTGCTTGTGATAAGCAAAAGCTGAAACAACCCCGATGTGCTTTAGGAGGTAAAGGGTGAAATAAACATTGGTATGTCCATTCAGGGAAATAAACACTCCTCTGTGGTTGAGAAGGAGTAAACTGTTGTTCCACACGAGTGGAACACTTAGGTGTTCCACTTAGGTGGAACTTAGGTGACTACTCCAGAGGTTACGTGAAATGAAAGAAGCCAGTCTCCAAAGACGACACGCTGTGTGATTCCATTTACAGCACACTCTCGTAAATACAAAACCATCGCGAGGGAGAACAGATCACTGGTTGCTGGGAGTTACAGGTCAGGGCATGATTTGGCTGTAAAGAGACAGCACAGGGAGTTTTTTTGGGAACTATTTTTTGGGAACTATTTTTTGGGAACTATTCTGTATCCTGATTATGGTGGCCGTTCTGGGAATCTAATCGATACCTGTGTTTCAGTGCATATGGCTGCGCAAAAGGAGAAAACAGAGACAATATGAGAATTTTTTAAACTTACTCTATGATAGTTTTTAATTGCATCTTTTAACCCAACTCCCCCATTCTTGGCGGTCAAATCTAAGGACCAAATTCAATCCAGAAGATATGTGTCCAATGAATAGAAATGCCCAGTTCTCCCCCTGCACCACCTTCTTTCAAAAATGTGATTCCTGCAAAACTCAGAGGCCCCACCACACTCACACCCATCTCGTTTAACAGAGCCACGGCACGGAGGACTCGAAGCTCAGATAATTTTTGAAATATTTCAGATTTATGGTTGCAGAGTCTTTCCCCTAAACCAAACTTTATATGGGTCACAGAGAATCTGGGAAACTGACCAAATTGTCACATACCCTCCAGAAGGCACGGAAGCTGCTGAGCCAAGAAATGACTGAAAGGCTGGCAGCAAGGGGGAGGGCCAGCCCTGGGGGCAGCGAGGAGTCCTTCCCCGGTCAACCAACAACATTAACAGGACTTCCAGCTCCTTCCTTCCCAATCTCCCTCTCGTGCTGCCCCAGTTTCCCACAATAAGTGTGAGGCCCATTGCATCAGACTTTATCGCTCTTGGGAACCTGTGCACAAGCCAGTGGGGAAACAGTTCTGGAGGACATGGTACCTTTGACCCAGGGCCTCAGGACCTGGCCAAAGTGTGCTTATCAATGGGAGCCATTACACATAAATATGTTGGAATACTCTGATCTTCCCAAGCAAACCCTAGCATGGCTGTTCAGTGAATTTGAGTATCTGGACACCTAGTTCCTGTCCCCATCAGCCCTCACTTACCAGCCATCACCCCTCACTCAGAATCCACTCTCCTACCTCTGTGTACCCCGTACAAGGTGCTACATCACTCTCCTAGTGTGACCCATCCAAAAGATCCAGCCTGCAGAAGCACGTGGCCTGCCCCCACTGTGTCTCTCTTCCCCACATTTTCCATGTTTTAGAAAAGGTCCTATCTTTTAGAAAAGATAGCATCAACTCCAGATAGATTTTATTCCATTTTCTTCTCTCTTGCCCTATACTGTTCCGCTTTGGTGTTTGTAAAGAATACGGCATCAAGATGTTCTTTGAAGTTGACCTCTGCCTAAAAGTGGGTTAGAAAATTTTAAAAGTATTTTGTTTTCAAAATTCAGTAATTTTATTAATTTTTTTCTGACGACATTGTCTCTTTGTAAAAAAAAAAAAAAAAAAAAAAAAAATTCAACCTGGCGATTCACAGACCTGTACCCCTGGGGCTAATAATACATTATATGTTTATAAAAAAATAAAAAAAAATTTTTTAAATTCAAACAGCAAAGAAAAGAGAGGAGAAAGCCTGCAATCCTTCTCCCTTAACATTTCTTCTGTACATACATTTTTTTTCCTTTACAAAAACAAAACAAAACAAACAAACAAAAAAACCTTGAATCATAGCCTGAACATTACTTTGTAAGCTGCTTCTTTCCCTGATCATATGCTGTAAGCATATTGAGAATCTTTCCGTGTCAGTAATAATAATCTACATTATTGGTTTTGATAGCTGCCTAGTATTCCATGGCATATCTGTTCATAATTTATGTAACTGCTCCCCAATTGACTGATACGTAAGCATCACCAACTCTGCTTCCCATGAACAGTAGAAGAATGAAAGGAACAGGTTGTTTTTTTTTAGGTACTCATACACTGAGCCTTGATAATAACTGAGTTTATGTGGGTTGATCTTCAACTGAAGCTCCTTTTATATTAATAATCCACTAATGAGGGTAATCAATTAGTGCTGGCATGAGCTCTATGAAAATACATAGCATAATGTGGGCTCTGTCCTTGCATTCCATCAGAATTAGGCGGATCATTAGGGGACCTGTCAAACACCCCCCTCACTGTCCCATTGTGCCATCAGGTAAGACTACAGACTTAGAGAAAAGCTTTTCCCCTCTTCCTCTAAAGGCAACCCTGGATGCCCTTTCTTTCTTTCTGTTTTTGGGTTTTCCTTTCATGAGCATCACAAATATAGACTTTCCCTTTTCTCCTGCTTTTGAATCCAAACTTTCAAAGGCACGAATGCCAGGTCATCTGTGTTTCTCTTTCCTGCCGCCCTCCCGGGCCCCAGTTTGCTGGAAGATGCATCTTTCTCAAGAATCCCTTCTTGCTTTTGCTCTCGGAGATGTCCAATAGGCTGCAAAAAGCCCCCCAGCCCCCGTCCCTTCCCCAAATCCCGCATGAATAGCCACAAACCCTTCTCCCTTTCTTGCGTGGTGGTGATGACAAGCGCCATGTGAGTTGCGTTCGTGTAAAACACACGAGAAAAGAGGAACCAGGTGAACCACAGAGATTTCAGATTTAATGGGTGTGTAAATGAATATTAATAGTTCTGCTCTGTACAGCAGGGTCTGGGGCCAAATCACACTGGGTTCATATCCAGTGGATTTAAAGTGGGGTGCTGCTATTCTGCTGGGAGTAACCAAAATAGATGACCGCCTTGTAATAAGCATAGGTGTCGATGTGCACACTTACAAGGATTAATGCCTTCTCATTCATTTTGATTTCTCATTAGGAAAACTTAGCAAGACTCCAGAGGGCCTTTGCAAGGAAGTGGGAATTCATCTTTATGCAAGCAGAAGCGCAAGTGAAGTAGGTGAACTTGACAGAGACCCTGGAAAAGAGAGAAAGACTGTCGGGAATGTGGAGGTGGTGTGAGAGTGGTTTCCTTCCACGGCCGGCCAGCCACGGCTGGTCAAATGCTGTCGCCTTGCATGAGAGCAGCAGAGTAGAAATCAAGGTCAAGATGGATAAGTTTCATCTTTGTAATCAATGGCACTCTGAAATAACTTCAAAAGCATGTGTCTTAGCAGGGAATGGGCTTGCTCCCCAACGAAGAAATCTCTTCTATAGAAACAGAAGTTTCTGTTTCCTAAAGAGATTTCCAAGTATTCTTCTGGGCTCAGGGGCTGAAAAAACATCAGACCCACTTTTCTGGAGATTCTCTCTGCATAGGAAAACGTGCTGGAGCTTTAGGGAGGCCAGTCCCTCTCCCTTTGCCCCCAGAGGAGGGGTTGAGAACATCAGAAATAAGGCACAGAAGTCGGACGTTGGAGTCCAGTGTGTTGTGATTATTGCTGATAAAATCCAGGTTCTAGGGCATGACTTTGGATCTGTGACCACAGATCTTTACCCTGGAATTCAACTTGCCCATGCTGAGCAAACCTAAATATCTGAGAACCCCATACCCCAGGGCAGATGTGAGCCCTGTAAGTTCACTGCATGTAGGGGGCAGGCGTCCCAAGAACAGGCTGGCCCACGCACGGGACCCAGAAAGGATGGACCTGAGCTTCCTCAATTCCTTCTTTCAGATCCACCAACAAAGTGAAGGCCCTTTTTCTCCCCTGGAGTATAGGAGATGAAAGACTAGCTGGGGTGTTTCCCCCATACTTTTCCCTCCCCAAGAGTATACTGGAAATTCCTACCTCCCTAAGGAAACATGAGAAGTGGCCCATACATGGCCCCCTGTCCACAAGCACGGTTGTCAACCAGGTCCTTTCAATTCTAGGAAAAGAACTAGCTCAGGTTGGGTTCTCTTTCGCCCTCTCCAGCAATGATCTCTGATTTAGCCAGAAGTGTTCACAGAAGAAATGGGGCAGAGGAGGGGATCAGAAAAGGACACTGAGCTAGGCAAAGGCGAGCATCTTTTCTCTGGATGCCACTTGTCCCTGAGCAGGGCCCCTCTGCATTCGGTGGGCAGCTTTGCAGTCCATCACCCAGGGCTGGGTCTCAGGCCATACGGTTGGGCATCCATCACAGGTGTGTGGTCGTAGATGGAAATGACCCAAGGACTTCGGGTCCAGTGGCTGGCATGGTACCATGGCCCACCCCTCCCTCTGCAGTCTCTACCTTTCCCCTCAGCCCATGATTCCACACGCCTGCAGAGCCTACCTGGTATTGCCGGTAGCCAGGAGTAAAATGGGCACTGGATGCTGAGCTGAGCTGGAGGAGCTGTGGCCCCCGAGGAAAGAGAAAGTGGGAGCAGGGTTGAGGGGGGAGGAGGAGGCAGAATCCAACCTGTGTACTCAGAAGCCACTGCGAAGCAAAGGGGAGAGCTAATTTGCACGTTAAGGATCACCCAGCATCGCATGTTGAAAAAGGCAGGGAAATTGTTACTTTGTACATATACGGTATTTCTCAATTAACTTCTTTGATTAAGTCCGTGATTATACTATAATTGTGGGCCATTGAAGTACACGGTAATTATCACAGAAATCTCAGGGTGATTATGGTTTATTTCAGGGCTGTAAACTAAAGTGCTCCCAAAAGAGCCAAGAACCAGAAGTTACACAACAATTAATCTGTTACTTTTTACTTAGAGAGGTAATATGATGTAATACAGGCTTAAAAGAAAAAAACAAAAAAACCTCTTATCTATTTACTGATCAGAACATAATGAATCTGTCTTTGTCACCTGTAATTTCCCTCCTGCAATTTGTGCCTCCCCCAGCTGAAGCCAGCCGTATTTGCTTTCTGGCTCTTGTCACATGCTAGGGCTATTACTCTGCTTTTAGAAAGCTAGAGGCTTTAAGTGACTTTTAAAACATGCAATTGCAGTATTCTGAAGACATTTCTATTGACTCTGAATCTAAAGCAAATTCTCAAACTTGAGGATGAAACACGGCAGGCCTATGGTTATATTCTTTCCTATAATTTGAATACGCAGTATCCACTTTGATGGGGGGGGTATGTCCAGGGATAATTCAATTCTGAATAATCTCAATCTTAATCATTCACTTGGACAGTTAGATTCTGGTTCTCTCCTTAGGCCCACCACATTCAGTCCACATCTGTGATGACTTGCAGTCCAGCCTAAGAAAAATACTCATCCCATGTGTGGACTTCTGGAGGTTCCTTTGAGGGAAGGGTCCGCCCCTATGTCACAGCCCTTCAGAGAGCAGGGACCGCACAGATGCCAAGAGCCCCATGTGCACTAAGCCTCTAGAAACAGGAGCCTCTGATCTCCTTTCTTTGCTCTTCCAGGATAGATCGGAAAAAGGACAAGACGGAAAGGAAAATTTTGGATAGTCAAGAACGGGCCTTTTGGGATGTGCACAGGCCAGTGGTGAGAAAGCTCCCCTTGCTTCTCTGTGTTTTTGTTTTGTTTCCCTCTTCCTTCACTTGAAAGAAAAGACTATCTTTAGCCACCAGGTGTCTCATTCTTAAAATTAAAGAGCATTGCTGAACTTTGTGAAACTGGTTTTGCCATTCCGTCAATATAATCTTGGTGGGTTGTCTGGAATGTATGTCAGTTTCAGCTTTTAAGAGTTATTCATCCGTGAAATACGGACTTGGAACAGGAGAACTGTAGGAACTCCCCTGGGACCTCTGGGCCCCAGAAGTTTACAGCCCCAAAATAAGTAGTTTCTGAGTTTGGGTTTTTTTTTTGTTTTTTGGGTTTTTTTTTTTTTTTTTTTTTTTTAGTGTATTTGGGTGCTCCCAAATTGGGTGCATCAATATTTACAGTTGTTAGAACTTCTTGTTGGATTGTCCCCTTATTATGATACGGTGCCCTTCTTTGCCTCTCGTTTGTCTTTGGTTTTTAAGTCTGATATAAGTACAGCTAACTCCAGCTTTCTTTTGACATCTATTTGCATGGTAGATGTTTCTCCCTCCCCTCACTTTGAACAAGCAGTTTCCATTTCTGCTGTCATTCAACTCTATATCTTAGAATAATCTTCCTCAAATGCGGTCCATTGTCAGTATTCACGGTAGTTACGTTCTGCAAAGTAACCGGCACGCTGAATTAGCCAGGGCTGAGCCACTATCCTGGGAGACATGCAGGGTTCGGTTCCTCTGGTCCCAATCTTTTCTTCAGTTGATCGGTAGGTAACCATGTCCATAGCCTGCTTCTGTTTAAAGACGTCTTATTTAATGTATGTTGTTGATTCATGATACTGAATTCGGGACCACCAGTGTTCTCTGACACACCTGTGTTCCCTGTCACACACCCCATGACCCTCTTGCGAGTAGGAACACAAGAGGTCACATCACACTGTGCTCCGGGGCTTTGTTAAACAGCAAAATCACCAAGAAAAAGCACAGAAATGTGGAAAAGGTGGTCCTAAATAGATCATCAAAAGAACATTTGTTCACAGTAAGAGATGAAACAGAAAGGCAGAACCTCACCTTTGCGTCACTGGGAATGCACACATCGGGCTGCTCACAGCCTTTGCTGCTCTGTCTGTGTCCACAAATGATCATGAAGGCAGCACAAAGAGGGACTCGGGGGTTATGAATAAAGTTTAGCTTGTAGGTGAATTCACAAATACAAAATCCATGCATAATGAGGTGCGATTGTATTTCTGATTTCCTATGATTAAGACAAATCTTGCATTTTCCTCATGAAATGGAACTAGAATGAGGAAACTATGTCCTCAAACTATGTCTAAAAGCTGGTTAAAAGCAGAACACAGGAAGTATTTCCCCATCATGATATTGGATTGTTGTAGATGGTCAGATAATGTTTAGTAACAAAGGCTGTGGTTGAAACGATCTGGCCACTCTGAATAAGAAGTTTACTCTGGGGACACAGTCAGTTAAGCATCTGCCTTTGGCTCAGGTCATGATCCCAGAGTCCTGGGATCAAGTCCTGCATCGGGCTCTTTGCTCATCGGGGAGCCTACTTCTTCTCTTCGCCCCACTTGCGCTCCCTCTCTCACTCTCTCTCTCTCTGGCAAAAAAATAAAAATCTTTAAAAAAAAAAAAAAAAGGACGTTTATGCTTATAAACTCTTCACTCTAGCCTCTGCATTGTCACCCCTAGATAGTGAGGGGTAGGCTTTGATATTTCATATGGGGCCTCCATGCAGGAACACATGCTGAAGACGAAACGTCTTTATAAAAGGAACTGTAAACAGCCAAGTGGAGTTAATCATGTAATACCTGTAATGGGAAAGACAAAGACTGGGTCTGATGGTGTCGCTTGGGTCACAATGGAAGGTGTGATTTTCACTTGGTAATTTATATGATTTTTTTTTTTTTTCCTCAGCCAGGCTGTGTGAACACAACAGAAATGGATATCAGGAAATGCCGACGTCTGAAGAACCCACAAAAGGTTAAAAAGGTTCGCTAGTTTAGCTAAATTAAAAATTCCTGATGCAAATAGCCCTTCTGTTTCTGGTACTGTTCAAACAGTCGTTTGCTGTTTGTTAATTCTACCCCATTTTGTCCTTTGAAACCATTTCATTCATTCATTCTACAAATATTTGTGGAGTGGCTGGTGTGTACTTGACGCCCTTCTTGCTGCTGAAATACGGTGACACAAGTCGTCACAATACCCACAGCCTGGGAGAGAGGGTGCGGGGGAAGGGGGCAAACCCCCAGGCTGTCAGAAGGGCTGTGGCAGGGAAATGCTGGATGGTGCCAGGGCGCCAGGAGGGGACACCAGACCCAGGGCTCCCTGAGGGCTTCCAAAGCAGGCTCAAGTGTGCTGAGGTGTGGAGGGTGAGTAGCAATTGGCTCTGGGAAGGAAAAGAAACTAAAGGAACAAAAAGTATCCAAGTCCCACAGGTGAAGGTGAGCTTAGTACTTTGAAAATCTTTTATGTACGTAGATCATCCAAATTCAAATCACCATCGTACCCACCTGTGAATGGACCAACCATTGTTTATCCGTGTTTCACTCTCCTGGAAGTGGCAGTGGCCATGACATACTTGAGGCTGCCCCCCTCAGCCTGCCCCACGACTGGTATACCCCAACTTCACCATGGCACCAAGGGCCGTATTGTCGGAGGACATATCTGTCCCCCATGATATTAATTTCAAGAAGCTAGAGTTGTACCCCCAGGCATTGCTGTTTCTTGTGATGGCCAATCCTCTCATTTTCACACACACACACACACAAACACACACACACACACACACACGACATGACGTATATTTCAACTTCTTGAATCCACTTACATATTTTATTCTTTACTGAGGTGAGTTATGCCCTTGTAGGTTTTAGACCTTATGACATTAGTCTTAAAACATCCTCATTTAATTTTTAAGGGCCCCCTAATTCTAATCTTCCAGAATTTCATGGAGCTCACATCCTCTCTATCTGACCCCTTCTTGATTTTATAGATTTCAGCTATACATTGCGTAGCCTCTGGGGTTTCATTTCATTCCCAGAGCAAAGATTGTCTTTCCTCTGTCTCCAGCACAAGGAAACTGCTTAATAAGCAGCCATAGCATAGGGAGAAACTGAGGCCATAAGCTGTTTGGCTGAAAAGGAAAGAGTCTGAAACCCGACCCTCTCCAGTTTATACCAGAGGAGCATGTCATCTGCTGGGGAACAGAAAATCTAGAGAAGCTCTTCCATGCATAACTTTCAACAGTTGTTCTTGAACTTTCTTGTGCCTCAGAATCACCTGGGCCATTTGATAAAAGTGCAGGCTCCCACACCCTGCCCACAAAGACTCAGGAGGTCTGGGGTTGGGGCTCAGCAATGTGCATCTTTACGAAGAACCCCCAGATGATTCTTCACAGATGGTCTAGGGCCATATTTGGAGACACGCTGATAGTCGAGAGACAGTTGCTGCTTAGTGAAAAGAAAGATCATCTAACAGTGGTAGCCCAAAGATGGGACAAGCTGCCTCAAGAGGAAGAGGTCCCCTCACTGTAGAAATTGGCAGGGGCTGGTCACTTATTGTCAGGACGTCACAGAGGGGATTGGAAGCATCAAAAGAGCTCTTGCTGTGCCCACCCCTAAGGCGTCCTGCCCCTCTGAGGATGCATGATTCTATCTTCTTGCTTCTTCTCTAGTCAGTGTATGGCGTGACAGAAGAGTCCCAGTCGCAAAGCCCCGTGCACATACCCAGTCAGCCAATCAGGAAAACTACAAAAGAGGACATCCGGAAACAGGTGAATGAATTGACTACTGCACTCCCAGGAGGAGACGTGGCCAGGTTGAAAACCCTTTGAATGTTCATCTCTGAAGGCTGAGTGAGCTTTGAGTTCCTGGAAACCACAGTGGAACCCAGCTGTGGATGACTTGAAGCTCTGAGTGCTGTGTGCGAACAACCCACGAAAGCTCGAGAGGACAAAATCTCCACGGAGTTCCCCCAGCAGTTATTAGAGAAGGACATAGAGGAGTGATCCCAGCCCCTTGGGGTTCCCACAGAATGCTGTGGAGGGGTGGGGGGGACAGATATCACAGAGTCCTTAAGATTGTAATGAACTTGCAGAGTAAGCCAGCTCAGAACCACCGACTTTATTGCTGTGATTCAAAAGGCAAGTTTACAAATAAAGAAAGCCCCACTCTGTGCCACTTCAGCTTTATTTGGTTCAATGTTGCCTTCCTTCATGACGAGAAGCTAACTGGTCAACCAGGGACAGCAGACAATGGCTAATTACATGACTCCTTTCTAGGGTTCACTGACAATGAAGTGACTTCAGGGTCTTTATGTTATGTTTTACTGGCTTCTGAGGGGGAAACCCAAAGTTGCCCACCCCTGACAAGGTTATTTGGGGTGGGCAAGAGGAAACGTATGTGAAGTCGCTATTTGATGATCTAGTCAAGTACACCAAGCATATGGTGGGTGTAATGCAGTTGTGAAGGGTGTGCAGAGGGAAATCACTGGAAATCAGTCCAACCAGATATTTACAGTGCCTCTAAGTGCTGCTAAGCTTCGTAGGATATCTACCACTGCCTTTAAGCTTGCAATGACTTTTGGGAGTCAAGACTTAGGCTACAACACAGTACAGAATATTAGCATAGGCTAAATTGTGGAGTGTGATTCCCGAGTATGGTGGGAACTTTCGGAAAGGCCAATGATTGTTGGAATGCAAAGCTGGAGCGTTGGCAAAGGCTGGCCAGAAGAGCTGTTTGGTTATGGATGGAAATACAAGGTTTGGGTTCATAGGGAGAAGGGGAAATAAATCAAGTTTGATCTTAATACCTTTGTTCTATCTTTCCCCAGATAACATTTTTGAATGCACAGATTGACAGACATTGTTTAAAAATGTCCAAAGTGGCTGAAAGGTATGTTTCCCCTCAATAATATTACTGCTTTCCTCTAATTTAACAAAGGAGAAATGTTACGGGGTCACGGCTAACAAGTATGTACCACACCAAGAGGCAGACCATAGTCATCTCTTAAACTGATGAGTGAAAAAACACAGACCCCACGCAAGTACCGCGAAGACAGCAGACCTCCCTTGAGTGATGTCAAGAAACATTCCATTGTTGAAGCTTTCCAGGGGGTGGCCACGGGACCTTGTCAATCCAGGAAGAATGTCCTTAAAAGCTACGTAATGCACTTTTACCTTCAGCCTCTTGATTAATTCAAGTGGAATGGGTCCCTTTTCAGCTATAAAATGCCCAGATTCCTTTACGGGTGAGGAAAATGATGTGTGCCCTTTGAGGTGTTGGCTGCGCTTGTCGGAGGGGGCTGAGCCATCAGGAGGCGTTCCACCTCCACACACCATCAGCCCCAGAACCTCATCAAATCAACTGTAAAGAAAATATTTGGCACCTCCAGCCCGGCTTCCTCAGGAGCATTCGTGCTACGATCTGCACCCGGAGCTGGTTCCACTCCCACTCTGTTAATGCAGGGGAAACTCAATTTTTTCAACTAAATGGTCTGTTTTTCGAATCCTCGGTGAAGAGGAGAGACACCCTGGGGAATCCGTGATGGAATAAATCTGATCGGACAGTCTCACACCGAACGATATCCATCCATATGCTATTGTTTAAGCGTTGACCAGTATCTGAGGGATCAAGGTTTTAAGCTGGGTCTTAGCATTTAATGGATTTTGGTGTAAAGTGGGTCCTTTAAACCCAGCTCACACAGAGGGCTGGCTGTGTGTTCAACCTGTGAGCCTTTCTCTGCTGGCCCCTAGGTTGATCTGCCTCCTCTTTCTAGATGAATAACAAGAAATTGAGGCTAAGAAAAATTCCTCTCCCAAATCCAAAATGCTAAGTGAACACCCTGTGTTCAGGGGACCAAGGACATCCCTGGCTTGGAGCAGGCATCTCCGTCTATCCCGGGACTCACTGATAATGTCGCTATTGACATCCTGGGCGGTCCTCTGCATTTTAGGATAGTTAGCAACCTCCCCGACTTCTACCTACTTACTAGATGCCAAAGCCCACCTCACAATCATGAGAACCAAAAATCTCTTCAGGTATCATCCAACGTTCCCAGGGCAGAGCCAGGAGGAAGGCAGAATCACCCCTTGTGAGAATCACTGAGATTCCCATTTTCTCCAAAGAAAGCGTTCCTCAAGGTGGCCGGAGGCTGGCGCTCAGCTTGCACTTGGACGTGGATTTCTGTGGAGTCAGGTCTGTCGCTGACTCTGCTAGCCCCAGAGCCACTGCGCCCACCCAACTGTCATGTTGGGGGTCTCCCCAAGTACCAGCCTCTAAAATTGCTTTCTGATCTCACTGTGGTTGCCTTTGTCCCAGAGAGTGGCCATGAGGGAGGTGGTGGGGTGACATTGCGTGCATTGGTGCCGTAGCCTGTAAGGGGCTCTGAGCTTCTGTCTCTGTGAAAGAGGGACAGGAATGACTGTCCCCATGTGCTGGGAGGATCAGTGCGAGTCACACCTGGCCTTTGAAGGGCACATGAGACTTCGCAGTCCTAGGAGAGCATGTGTGTGGCGGTGGTTTGAGGGGGATGGGGGGGAAGCATCTTCCCTTGGGTCAGTTCAGTCGGGTCCAGTGGTTTTGAGCAGAACTGTCCAGGCAGGAAGGGGTTCAGAATGGGGTTTCCCAAACCCTAGCTGTGGGGATTTGGATTCAGTGACCCCAGGTAGATCCAGAGGAGCCTGCATTTTGAATAATCTGCAGGTGCACTGACCAGGTCTCCTTGGGGAAGCCACTGTGTAGCCCTGAGGCTCTGTGCTCAGCCCTGAGCTGTGTGACCTGAGAGCTCACAGAAGAAGGGGCACCCTGCTTTGTCTGATCTCTGGGGGACGTGGGGAAAAAGCCTGAACCAGTCAGCCTGAGGGAAGCCCACTGACTCCTGGCAGGTGTGCGGGGCTGAGGCGGGGCAGGGAGGCGGTCCAGGTGGGGCGGGGAGCCTGGCAGGGCCTGGTGTGTGTTTGTTTAGCGCTGTCGGGGAGGGCCCCACCTGGCAGCATCTCATTATGCCTGACCGGAGAGGTGATTCCAACCAGCCTGTCCTCACTCCCAGCTCGAAGCTTCCGGAGTCTCCGCCCAGCAGAGACCAGATTTTATTCCCAGCAGCAATAACTGGCAACTTTTCAATGTGACACAAGGGTTTTTCATTAGAACCACGAGGAAACTCCCAGATAGAGAGGAGGAGGGAGAGGAGACAGGTTTAAGCAGGAGATAAAGCAGTCTGGAGCCTCGGGCCCTGTCAGCAGCAGCGGGGGCGGGGATGGGGAGGGGGCGCTGGCAGCTGGCCCTGGGTGCGCGACTGCTCTGCTCACCGAAGCTGAAAGCTGAGCTGTCTCAGGTGGGCGCACACATCCCCAAGCCAGTGCTGCTCTCCCTGGGCCTGTGGCAGGTGATGGGTGTTAATCAGCCACCAGGCAAAGGACCTCATCCCCCAGAGAACAGGTGCATGCCACGCAGTTCCCTGGGAACTGATGCTGGGGAGAGGCTCCAGGGCTGGTGACGGGTTGGGTCAGGGTTGTGGTCAAAGGTTGTGAGCACACCCAGCCAGGAAGGGAATAGGGACACTTGCCTACTGAAGGAGCCCCGCAGGACGAATCAGGGCATGGGTGTGGAGCCAGGCGTCAGGGCTGGGGTCCTGCCTCTGCCCATTTTCTAACTGCAACCTTAGGCAGGCTGCTTTCTCTCTCTGTGCCTCCGTTCTGTTTCTTTAAAGGAGAGAGAGCAGTAGCACTAATGTACAGGGTTAATGAGTTCATCCAGTCCTTGGCATGTATTACACAGGCAATAAATACGAACCATTATTTTTATCATTTTTAATGATTTATTTATCATTAAGCACCCTGTGGTGCTTAATGGTGTCTTGGAAAGGAGCAGACTTCAGGTACGTGGAACAGAAAGAACTGGGCATAGGTGTTCAGAGGAAGCCATAAAGGGCAAGCCACGAAGTGAAGCGTGTCTTGCAGACAGCGGCTTTCTGCAAATGCAGCTCTTCCACCCTGTCTCTTTTCCATCTGCTGCCCACAGGCCGCCCAGGAAGGCTGGCCCTGCAGCCCACATCTGTGTTTCTGCCCCGGCTGCCTCCTATGGCACTGCTCTTCTGGCACCTGTGAGGAAGGAAAGGCCATATGGGAAGAGTTTGGTTCTTCTGTGCGGATCTTCTGGGGTCATCCTGGTTTCAACCGCACAGTTCCATTGTCACCATGAGTGGCTAAGGGCCAACATCATGACAACCGAACTCCACTTCCCCAGCATACGCTGCCTTTTGCACCTGGAAGCTACAAAAAGTTCTATCTAAGATGCTACCTGATTTTTTTTTTTAAGATTTTATTTATTTATTTATTTATTTATTTGAGAGAGAACGAGAGAGCATGATGGGGGTAGGGTCAGAGGCAGATGCAGATTTCCTGCTGAGCAGGGAGCCCAATGCGGGACTCAATCCCGGGACTCTGGGATCATGACCTCAGCCGAAGGCATTCACCTAACCAACTGAGCCACCCAGGTACCCCCGATTTTTGCTTCAGGTAGTATGGTCCCCGCACACACAAATGAATCTCCCAGATAAACAGTGTTTAACACCTTAAGCCTGTTATTTTAAGTATTTTAAATGAAAATCTTTTCCTTTACTTTCTTTTTTTTTTTTTTTTAAGATTGATTTATTTAGTAGAGAGAGAGAGAAAGGGGGAGGGGCAGAGAGAAAGGGAGACAGAAGCTCCAAGCAGACTCTGCGCTGTGCACGGAGCCCGACACAGGCCTCGATCTCACCACCCTGAGATCACTACCTGAACCCAACAAACCAAGAGTTGCATAGCCAACTGACCGCATCACCCAGGTGCCCCCAAACAAGAATCTTTCTTAGGTATGGTTCATGCACTTGCCTTCTTAAAGAAAGGATACTATATTTCAGTTAAGTTTTCCTGGATGACTTTTATACTGCGCTTTGCAACTGCCAATGATCAGCGTCTTAGGAAGTGCCACAAACTTCTTCCCTTTCCCTAAAGAGCCTCAGACCATTACAACCTTCGAGTCTGTGTTTCTGCTTTTTAGCTTTTTTAGCTTTTTTAAGCTAGATTGTTGGTTTGTTTTCTTGTTCCTGGTCAACAATCTGCAGGCAGACCAGGTGTTTCTGTTAGATATCGCTGAGTAATAAGCGACCTCAAACCCTAGCGGCTTCCAACAGCAGGCATTTGCTATGGTTCGCATGATTATGTGCCAGCTGGCTCCCCTGGGCTCGGGCTGGTATCCATGTGCAGCCACGGACAGCTCTGTGCTCTTAGCTGGGCTCTCTCACGTGCTTGGCTCCAGGTGGTTTAGCATGACCTCGGCTGGGATACTGGGCTCTCCCTCACATAGTCTCTCATCCTCCGGCGAGTTTGACCTTGCTCACGTGGGAATAGTAGAATTCCGGGAGAGAGGGTACAAGCAGGCAAAGCCTCTTGAGGCTTGGAACTGACACTCTGGCACTTCTGTTGTCTTTTATCGGTCAACACATGTCACAAGCCCAGACCAGATTCAAGGGCTGGAGAAATAGACTCATTTTTAAATCAATCTACCATACCAGGAAATCGAACGACCAAGTCCCTTAGCCTTGGTCCTGAAGCAAGAGTAAAGAGTCTTTTCCGAGGGGCGTGCTCTTCTGAATTCAGACGATGAGCCTTGAGGCCTAGGGTTTGTGTCATTGCAGACTCTGCTCAGAGGCCGTTTTGGTCGTATAGCTCACCTGTGTGAGATCGCCAAACAATGGAGGTCTTACCGTCCTTTGCCAGGGTCCTCTTCAGAGCCCCATTTTTATTCACCCAAGCCTTACAGCACTTGACAAACCAATCTGGGAATGCAAAACGGTATACATTTCAGTTCCAAGTGGTCCGAAAAGCCCTACATTTTGCAGGGTTTCTGCAGAGATCTCTCCCCACTCACTAGGCACTGAGCTATGCCTCGTCCCTGCAGAAGTCACATCACACTGCCCCACACAGAGAGATCGAGTTGTCTCATTCCCTATCCGCCTGTGCACTTGGCTGTCCTTACCCTATCCCTGGGAGCCATTTGTGCATCACAGCTGACTGCTGAATTGATTTTTTACATCATCTTGCTTGCCCATCTCGGGGTCGCACTGCTCTCTGAAATTGGATGCTGGTTCTTTCTCTGCCTCCCAACCCTCCATGATCCTGAAATGTAATTAACGAAATGAGATAAGACAGCAAGGACCTGAATACCCTGAGGGTTATTAAAAAACCGGCTAGGGTGATGGAAGTCCATGAACTTAATGTTTAATGAAAGTTTGGGGTAAGGAAGAAAGGGGCCGAAGAGGTCATTACAACTTTGCTTTTATGTGATTCCAGACACCGGGGAATCTTTGCGTCTTCTTTTTCCCAGCCCACCTCAGGTGACAGGGAAGGAAAGATCAGAGGCAACGTGATAGCCAGGGCCACTGTATCCAAACCAAAACCTAGAAGGCTGAGATACTGGCCTGGCATGTAGTCTTCCTTCTGAGTGGCTAAATTCACCCTCATGTCCTTTCACTCATCTCACATTTCTCCATGGAAGGTATTTTTTCTTGGTGACCCACAATTCAGGAGTTCTTTATAGTCTCTCTTTTCCTCACTTTCCCCAACATGAAAAAAATTGGATGAATGAATGAATGAATGAATGGGAGCCAGAAGTTCCTCTTCCCTCTTTGTAGTACTGTAGTCCTTTCCCTCTCTAGCCAGAACCTCTTCGTGTCTTGTTTCTCTTTAGTGCATCAGGTCTAGAAAACCACACATACAGTGCAAGGGACTGCAAACACACTCTTCTACTCACCTTTCCCACATACTCTTTCCAGGTTTCCTCCCCATTTAGAGGCCCCGATTTCCAATGAGCGCTGTAGCGTATTTGTATTTCATTTCTAAAATAGAAGTGATAGTCACTGTCCCATAATACTTTGCACTCCATGCCTCGTCTTCCCACAGCTATGAACCATTCCTCACTGTCCATCTCCCCAGACTCTGTGTCTCCATCTTCTCCCACACCTGCTCTGTGGACCACACTCCTTATGTGTGTGAAGCTCTAGGGGTCCCCTCCAGACACCCCTCAACCCATTGCTTCTTCCTCCAACTCACCTGTTTTACTTTTTTTGTCATATTCTCTACAATTTGTAATAAAACTATGTCTCAATTTTTTGTTAAGGGAGAGAGGATGAATTCTAAAACTTTTCTCTCAGTTTTTTTAAGTGATTGGCCTAAAAGTTTTCTAAATTCACTTTTGTTATTTCTCTCCTCTCTAGATTTAACAATCCATATTAATGGATATTATATATATATATATATATATATATATATATATATATATATGTATATATACATATATATAGACCCCCCCATTATATATATATACAAGGGTTAATTGGGCCTTGAACAACATGAATTTGAATGCCACTTATACACAGATTTTTTTAATATAGTACAGTACTATAAATGTATTTTCTCTTGTGATTTTCTTAATAACATTTTCTTTTCTCTGTCTACTTTATTGTAAGAATATGACACATCATATATATGACATACAAAATATGCATTGTGTGTATTGTCAGTAAGGCTTTGATCAACAGCAGGCTATTAGCAGTTAAGTTTGGGGGGAGTCCGAAGTTGTATGGGTTTCTGACTGCACGGGGATTCAGTGCCCCATCCCCATGTTGTTCATGTTGTTCAAGGGTCGACTATAATATATATAACCTATATATGTCATAAATGAGGCCCCACATATAAAATGTGTGTGTGTGTGTGTGTGTGTGTGTGTGTGTGTGTAATAAACCATGACTACTGGTCAAAGTTGTTAGAAGCCATGACCTTGCTATTAGCTCGGTGTGAGCATCACCCTGCGGTCCAGAAGGCTGTTCATTATTTCATGGCACTAGTAGGTACTGAATAATGTTGACTGAATGACTGACCATGGGTCCTACCCCTGGCAGCCAGGAGATGAGCTTCTACCCCTTTCTACAAGGAAATAGAAGGGACTATGGGGATAAATTGGCCGGCTGCATACTCACCCAAGAAGCAGTTCAAACCCCTGATGCTGGTGGGTGGCACATTTGGTGGATGGTTGCTGTGTTAGCACCTTCTAATGATGTGAGAATTTCGCCTTTGATAATAACACCATATACTAATCAGAAGGAGGCAGAGATAAGGAGACAAAGATGTTAAAACTTCTCAGTGAGAAATCATGCTCTTAATGGACTTCCTCTGGATTTCCTGTATTTATTCTATCTTTTCAATTTCCTCCTATAACAGTCAGCTCATGTGGCCAAGCAAAATACCAAATACCAAATACCAAATACCAAGACTGGGAGACATAAACAACAAACCTTTATTTTTCTCACAGTTCCAAAGGTTGGAAGTCTACAATTGAGGTGCCTGCCGGGCTGGTTTCTGGTGGGACCTCTCTACCTGGCTTGCAGATGACCTCCTGCTTCTGTGTCATCACATGGCCTTTCCTCTGTGCACACACAGAGAGAGAGAGATCTCTGGTGTCTCTTCCTCTCTTTATGACCAAAGTCTTATCAAATCTGAGCCCCAACCCATGACCTCCTTAAAGGCCCTATCTTCAAAAACAGTCACATTGCAGGGTTAGAGCTTCAACATATGAAATTTGGGGGGACACAATTCAGTCTGTAACACCTCCCAATTCTGCTTTGGTGCCACCTACACCCAATGATCTGTGGACATTGTTGTTTGTATGCTGTGATGTGCCTGCTGTCTGCAAAGCTCTTTCCATGCCTCTCTGTTCTCTCTCAAGTCTTCCTGCAGCCACTGATGTTGACTTTGGACTCCAACAGTACTGCTGCCTCCCACATTGCCTGCTGGCCCGTTTCCTTGTCTTAGTCTGTCTCCAGGAGACTCTGATAACTTGTCTGTGCACTGCAATGAAGTGCATGTTCTGGGGGAGAGGAAGCCTCTCTGGCTACAAAGGGTGCCTCCATGAACTTGCCATCATCTTCCCATCACCTTCATCCTTCTTTCAATACTATTGCTTTGTTGTCAGGCAAGAGAACCCCAGCTTGAACCCAGTTCCAATGAAAGGAGCATGTGCTGGCCACACCCTATAAGGAGAAGTTGCAGAGTTGAGCTTGGGGAAGGCCAGCCATGCCCCTAAGTATTGGTATAGCTGGAGCCAGGGGATGCCTGGGTGGCTCTGTTGGTTGAGTGAGCGACTCTTCATCTCAGCTTTGGGTCTTGATCTCAGGGTCATGAGTTTGAGCCCCATGCTGGGCTCCACACTTAAAAAAAAAAATCTGGAGCCAGGGCCCCCAAAACTCCCAAGGCTCCTTCTTCACCTCTTGTCCTGCTCCACTTTCCTTGTTGGCCTCAGCCTCTTTAATCACAGACAGGTGTTAGGAAACAGGACTACCTCCAACCCCTGAACTTTGTAACTGCAGTTTCTATACCTGAAGCTAGAAAAAGAGGGTAGCAACCCTGCTTGGGTCAGTAAGGTATCCATTCCTGGACAGATCTACTGTGGCTGGGAGCAAGGCTTATAAGCATTTGGCAGCACCTAAAGTAGCTCTAGGTACATGTTGGGGTGCAATTCCCAGGAGATGGTGAAGACTGAGCAGGAATCCCCATTTTCTTGCCTTGTTTACCCATTCTGGAGGGCTTCTCACTTCCCAGGATCCCTAACTGCTTCACTTGGACCCAAGAGACACAGCACAAGGGTCAACCCAACCAAGTACACTCACTATATCCCTAGATGACATTTCTGTCTCCATTTGTACCTCTTTTGACACCTAAGAAATGGCATTGCACAGCCCAAATGCAGACACAAAAACCTTGTACTCTCTCTGCATGAAGCTTAGGTCTTATCCTAGGCAACCAACCCTTTGTTCCTTGCCTCTGTATCCCACTTTGAAAGTGTTAGCTCCTATGTAAGACACCTCCAGCCCAGATGAGCAGGGACAAGGCGAGCAGTGCTTGCTTGCCCTCCACCCTCGTGCTGTTTCTGGCCAGTCTCGTGGAGTTGAGAAGATGCGGGAAGAGAAGATCCTCTCCCATCTCTTTCTGGGGTGGGGAATTCTTTCACCTTCTCTCTGTCCTCTGCCACCTTGACTATGGAGTTAACCTTCTCAGCCCCTCTCTCTAAGAATCAACCCCACAAAAGCTAGGAGAGGAGTTAAGGCAACAGACTCCTAACAGCCAAAGCCACTCATAGGACCCTCCAAGAGAAGGCACTTTGCTGTCTCCCGTGTTTCACATGCAGTGATGGCAAACAGGACACGGGTGAGCATAGATTCATGAACACTGAGTTTATTTGCATAGGTTGTAACAATGACAACGAAATAAAACATGTTGGTGCCATTCCCAAAAAGTCCATGCAGGCCTGGTGTACACCGTTTACCTACCACCACACCCTCTGTTAAGTGACTTCATTCTCCACCTTCTGCACAAATGCCTCTCAAATTACACCTGTGGAAAACAGAATAATTGTCCCTCAAAGATGCCCAAGTCCTAATCCCCAGAATCTGTAAAATATGTTAGGTTACATGGCAAAGGGGGATTACATTTGCAGATGGAATTAAGATTACTAATCAGTTAGTCTAACATAGGGGTTTACCCTGGACTATCCAGATGGCCCTGTATAACCAGGAGAGTTCTTGTTGTAGATAAGGGAGGCAGAAGGGTCAGTGTCAGAGTGACACAATGTGATCCAGCCATGGGCAGGCATTGCTGGATTTGAAGAGGGAAGGGGGTCAGGACCCAAGGAATGTGGGACACCACTATCAGGGAGAAAAGGCAATGAAATTTGGATTCTCCCCTTGAGCCTCCAGAAGGAACTCGGTCCTGCTGATACCTTGATTTTAGTCCCACAGTGTTCATTTCAGACTTTTGACCCTTAGAACTATAAGATAATACATTTGTGTTTTTAAGTCACTAAGTATGTAGCAGTTTTTTATAGCAGCTATAAGAGACTAATATACCATCCAATCTCTCTCTTCCTCTTAGAATCTCAACATCTTCCTTTCTAAAATACCTTTAAAAATTTCCAGATCTCAGGGCACCTGAGTGGCTCAGTTGGCTAAGCATCCAACTCTTGATATCAGCTCAGGTCATGATCTCAGGGTCATGAGCTCAAGCCCTACAATGGACTCTTCGCTCAGTGGGGAGTCTGCTTGCGATTCTCTCTCTCCCCTTCCTTCTGCCCATCCCCCTTCCCTTCCTGTCTTAAAAAAAAAAATTCAAGTCTCTGCTTGATCAGAAGGTCCTGGTATAGCCCAGTCTAATTCAGTGATTAGTCAGTACATCCCACTTCTATCAATAAAATATTACATTCAAAATGCACCTGTCCATACAATTTTTATGGTTTCCTTTACAAAGCCTCTAACCAACTTTATTCGTGTACCTAAACTCTAACAAAATAGCTGTACCTCTTCCAATACAACAAACTTCCCTGCTGACCAATGCTGCCCATCATTGGCTTTGGGTGACTGATTAGTGATCATCCTAATTGGAGCTCTGTTTCTTTGGTATAGCTTGCTGGGCACTTCTGTGGGAAGTTCTTACCCCTCTCTTCACATGTTCTTCCATGCATATCTAGGGTCCCATCTAAACCCTAGTCTAAGAAGGCACGATGTGGGGTGAGGCCATAGGAACAGCTTCAGTCACACTTAAAGCAGGTTACATAGACCTATCCTGCACTCTTAACTTCAGTGGTTACAAAATCCTCCTTGGGTTCTCAACTACTTCTCTTGAACCAACATCCCCATTCATCTCACCACCTCTCCTCCACCCTTTGGAGGTATCCCCAGGTTTCTCTAAAGGAGACCTGGCCGTGAGCCCATGTTTCATTACAACTTACATCCTCCTAGCTGGTCTTTGGCCCTCTAAGTTTCAGGTGCCTTGAGCTGGTCAACACAACAGCTATCTTCACTGGCAAGCAACCAGGACACAAACAGGCAGGCTCCCCCAAGTGCCCAAGTACTCAGAATTCTTACCCAGCCTCTCCTGAGCCTCCCCTGCCCTCTCTCATCCCAAGCACTCCTGCTGGTTCCGTCCAGGAACCTAGGTGTGGCATGGCCAGTCAGACCTGCCCTCATTGGGTGCAGGTGTGGCCACATGGAAGAGCTCATGAAACAACCTGGAGAGGCAGCTGGTACAAACTCCAGCCTGTCTCATGGAAATCTGAGGAGGGGTAAGGAAGGCAGGGGAGGAAATTTTGTCTTTCCATCCCTATGTATTACTTGAGGGATATCCATTTCTGGTTTTTAAAAAAAAAATCCCCCATAACTTGAAATTAACTAGTTATAAGACAAACATCCGCCTACACACACATGCGTGCGCACATGCACACACACACACACACACACACACCATTTGTCTTGGGCTGCTCGGGTAGAAGTCTTTGATTGGAGATTGGGGCCACTGGAGGCTGAGGTCATTGGAATGGCTAGGGGCGGACATTCTGAGAGACAAAAGTGTCATGGCTAAGGAGAGCCCCATGGACTACACCCACTATCTCAAAGTCTGAGAATTCTGTGGATGCCCAAGTACATAATAGTCAGGAAAGCCCCAATACCTCATCATGACTCAGACACATCTCACATGACCCATTGTCCCTGAAACAGGGTTGAGGTTACCATCTGCTGGTTAGTTTTTGTGCCAATCTGAGGGAAGGAGTCAGGTGGTCAAGTGTGCCCTCTCCAGCTTCATGCCTGGATTCTTTCATGTTCCCTGCAATGGGTGGAATAGTGGCCCCCAAAAGGGTATGTGCAAGTCCTAATCCATGGGACCTGTGAATGTGACCGTATCTGGGAAGACTCTATGCAAATGTGAATTAAGGATCTTGAGATGAAATCATCCTGGATTATTCTGGTGGACCCCAAATACAATGACAAGTAAGAGAGAGAAGGGAAGAAGACCAGGCCCAGAGGAAAAGTCATGTGAGGACCGAGGCAGAGATTGGAGTTACACATCCACAAGCCAAGGACTTCCTGGAGCCACCAGAAGCTGGAAGAGGCGAGGATGGACAGATTCTTCCCCTCAAGTCCCAGAGGGAGCATGGGCCTCCTGACACCTTGATTTCAGAAATTCTAGCCTCCAGAAGTAAGAGAGAGTAGATTTTTGTCATTTTAAGCCACCAAGTAAGTGGTCATTTGTTAGAGCAGCCCTAGGAAACTATTATGTACCTTAATGTGCAACCCATTTCTTTCAAAAAGAATGGAATTATCCCAAGTGGCAAAGGGATGGCTCCCTATGGAGATGTCACAGCACCCTTCCTGCCACAGTGCTGCCTCAGAGCTCTTAGGGATGAAGTTTCATCTGGGCACACTGCCTACCTTGTGCTCCTATGAGGACAGCATGCCTCCACTGCACATGGTGGTTGCAATCACATATTTTACGTGTATAGAAGATTTGGAAGATTCTTTTAAAATACTTTTCCATTTTTTTCTCAAATGGTCCTGAGTGCTCCACAAGGCCATTATGTAACATGGCGAACTTGACAAAATCACTCAAATGGTTCACCCGAGAATGAGAACCAAGGTTTTCCAGCTTGGACCAATGTTCCTCCTACATCCCTGCTGGGCAACAGACCAAACCTGGAACAGTGAGGAGGCTGTGGGGTAATGGGAAAGTCTGGAGCCCTGTTTAAAACTGAAAGTATCCCAGACTCCTCCATTTTGATTGGATGAATAAAATGTGTGACCGGAACTCCTCCGAATATCAAATAAGATGTGGTGCTTCTCAGCCTTTGCTGTGCATATGAATCACCTGGGGAATCTGGTTTAAATGCAGTTTCTGACTCTGTAGGTCTGCGGTAGGACTTGAGATTCTCCATTTCTTACAAGCTCTCAGGTGATCACTATGCTGCTGGTTTGTGGACCACACTTTCTGATTGGCAATGAGTTCTAGCTGTTGGCTAATTTCTTCACACTTTCTGCAGTAATTGACATGCTTTTCCTCTGCAATTCAGTAGTAAGAACTGTGGTTCTGAATTTATCATTTCAGGAGAGATTGATGACACTCAAGTTGGCAGTGCTTGGAGAAAAATTTTATGGTGGATCGATAACCATAAAAATATTCATACCTTTTGGCCCAATAATTCCACTTGTGGGTGTTAATTCTAAATAAATAACCCAGAAGATGGAAAAACCTATGTGAACAATGGTGTTCTACTACAACATTATGTATACTAAAAAAAAAAAAATTTTAAATCTGTGTCTGCTATAAAGGAAATGATTATATTAATTATAACAAGTTCACTCAAGACAATATTGTGGACATATGTTTCTCTTCTCTCCCTCCTCAAAAGCAATGTGTAAGTAAAGGAATAAAAATGATATGAGTGACATGGTCCACAAATTAATGGATTAACAGGTTCAACAAATTTTTCCAAGTTTGAGAGACTATGGAATTAGGGCATAACCATGGGCCCCTGTCTCTATCATATTTTTTTTTTAATAGGGTGGCGAGAACAAGGATGTGTCCTTACAATTCTTACGCCTTTCCGTATTCCTGAAATATTTCAAAATTTAATTTAAAAAAATAAAGAAAACAAGATGGTTGAGGACAGAGCAAAGAACATTATAACCTGTGTGTTAAGAGTGTCAGTATTGTAACAAAGTGAGCCAGATTGCCCAACAAAATTTGGTCTTGGCTCTTGAAGGTACCATGGAGAACAAGAATAAAACAAGAGACCATGGAGAGCAAGAATAAAGCCTGGGGCTAACCCAGAGGAATGGGCAAAGTCTGTCTCTGGATCTTTGGATCCCTAGATAACTGCCCCACTAGGAAACTATCTCTCCCTAGTTTCTACCATCATAGAAGATGAACAGTTTATTCTCCAGAGAAACTGAGTCAACATCAGTTCAGAATTCAGGCACCTCACATCATAAATAGCCAGGTGAAAACAGAAAATTAATTGAGGATCAATTAATTTAGTGAACAGTGAACAGTGGGACCCTCCCTCCTGTCTCTGCCTGGCTCTTAGCCCTCCAGGAACTCGATGTATATGCCCACAGGCAAGAGACTAGGAAACTACAAGCTGTGGGCCAAGTCTTCTCCACCCTACTGTTTTTGCAAATAAAGTTTTATTGGAACCCAATCACGCACATTGATTCATGAATTATCTATGACTGGTTTTTGCTCCAATAGAAGAGCTGAGTAGTTGCAACAGACACTATTTGGCCTGTAAAATCTGAAATATTTACTGAGTCTTGCAGACAATGTTTACTTACCCTTGCTCTAGAGAAAAATCAGTGTCCCCCAGGGAAAGTCCCCACATCCCTCATTGGGGCTCTAGTGAAAAGTCTGCTGAGTTACCCATGACCTGACAATGAACCCTTGTCCACATACACACCATACACACTGAATCTCCAAGCAGGTTTTTGTATCTTACTCTTTCACACAAGTGGATGTCCAGAGATTTCCGACACTCAAGGGAAACCCCAGTGTGATGGAGTATGATAAAAACAAAGAGCAAATGGGACTTGGAGGGACCCAAAACTATTTTTAAAAACCCAGAAAATAAAAATATAGAATTCATATCCTCAGAAATATTAATATCAGGGGCACCTGGGTGGCTCAGTCGGTTAAGGGTCCAACTCTTGATTTCGACTCAGGTCATGATCTCAGGGTTGTGGGATTGAGCCCCACCATGGGGCTCTGTGTTCAACAAGGAGTCTGCTTGATATTCTCTCTCTCCCTCTCCTTCTGCCCCTCCCCCTCCACTCACACTTTCTCTCTGTCTCTAAAATAAACAAATATTTTTTTAAAAAGAAGAAATATTAATATCAGATATCAGAAGATATTTCATCCATACATCAAGAACTAGATCTATGATAAACAAGAATGAACTCTGGAAACTTAAGAAAGTGATAGCCCAGATTCAAAGCAAATAAATAAATAACAAGATGGAAAGGACTGTCAAGCAAAAAGACAAAAAGATGAAAAAACGGTAAGGCAAATTTAAGAAAATTAGATTACCAATCCAGAAGGTCCAATGTTCTCCTAGAAAGAATTACAGCAAGAGAAGACCAAGGAAATGAATAGAATGAAATTAGCCAAGAGATAATACTTCTGGGAAAAAATTTTTTTTTTAATGTCTTGCACCTTATACCCAGCACAGTAAATAAAAACAATCAGCAAGGGCCGGGATGAAATCTCAGGGCAGTGCAACAAGAAGAGAAGGCTCTGTTTCCAGCGAGGAAGATCCAGACTTCTCAGCAGTAGCACTGGACACCAGAAAGCACAGTAGAGCGCCACCCTCAGAACCCTGAAGGAAGATGATTTTTAACCTGGGGTTCTGTGCCCAGGACCATCCGCCAAGTATAAAGATAAAACAAAAATATGTTTAGACCCGCAAGGACTTGAAATAGTTAGCCTTTGTGCATCCTTTCTTAGGAAACTACTCAAGGAGGATTTCAACACAACCAGGAAGTCAAGCCAGTAAACAGACATGAAGTCCAGAAAAGCAAGGTCTCCACGAGAAAGTGAAGGACTTCCCAGGACGGTGACTTTGCATCAGGCGTGTAGAGCCAAGGTCTCCAGGTCCAGACTGGAGAGAGAGGACTCGACACTTTGAAGAGAAGCCCTCTGGGAGGCAGGGAGACAGAACTGAACTACGATCATGTGATGTGTTTAAGGTGTGGAAAAATTATTGCTGGATGTTTTACAGATTTGTTAGAACCCTTGAAGAGGCTCCTTAGCACATCAAAATACAATTTGTATCTAGTTTAATAATGTGGACAATAATAAATATTGATTTAACAAAGTATTATATGTCTCTTAGGAGGATCATGGGGGGAGGTGGTGGGAGAGTTGGGAACTGGTGAAGGGAAAGTTAAATCCTCATCTGAAATTGGTAATCAAGAACAACTATAAAAACCAAATTTAGAAATATACAGCTAACTGCTAAAGGAAACAGAAGGGTAGAAAGTAAAAGTCTGTGAAAAGGGATAGGAGAAAAAAATCCCTATTTTTTTTTTTTTTTTTGCTAAAATTGCTATTTGTGTGTGTGAAATCATTTAGTACTATTTTATTGTTTTAGAAAGATAATGCAGCCGCTTGAATTATAACTGGAAAAACTAAGTTGTTTTGTGGAATAATGCTTATAATGCATTACCTCCTTTCGGTCTATCAGGATTTTAGTCTTTGTAATAAGGAAATCTCCCAATTGGGAGCACTTGGCTGACAGCCTGGAGGGACTCTAGTGTCCTCGTTATGACCCAGATGCCCTGAGAGCCGTGGTCTCTGCAAGAGGTGACACACAAGCAGGTTTGGACCTGTGTATCAGTCAGGCTAAGGCAGCCAGGGTCCAGGTACAGAGTAAAGTGGGGAAAAGATATAAAATGCCTGCAGGTACTATGACTGCGTAATGCAAAATGCATAATGCAAAAATGATACATTCGTCATGAGAAGGGAACAAGCACACATGGAAACAGTTGGATTTGCCAGAAGTGCGAGTAAAGGCGTTTCCCTTTAACTTAGAATTCTAAAAAGACCGTTACAATGTTTGTGTAAAAGAGAATACAAGTTTTTAAAGGAATTCAGCCGCATTCTTTGCTTTCCTCCTGCAGCTTAATTGCTTACACGGAACAGTATGTGGAATATGATCCTTTGATCACGCCGGCCGAGCCATCCAATCCCTGGATCAGTGACGATATCACTTTATGGGACATAGAGATGAGGTAAAAAAAAAAAAAAAAAAAAAGTTTTAATGTTTGAGAAGGAAAGAGATGTGGGGAAAAATCACGTGATAGTGAGATTACATTATTTCCTATCTCAGTTGACTGTTTTTATCACTAGAACAGAAACCCCTCTAGTTACCTCCTAAGTAAGTTCTGCTCACACAGGGTTCTACCTCCCTCTGGCTTTGGTGTGTACATGGATCCCCAGTGTCTTCCTCTGACCTCTCTCTGACCCTTGGATATCGTGAGAACAGGGATACTCTTAATTTTTTTTTCTAATATTTTACTTATTTTGAGAAAGAGAGAGAGAGAGTGGACGGTGGGGCAGAGGCAGAGAGAGAGAATCAGATTTCCTGCTGAGCGCAGAGCTCGACAGATGCAGGGCTCGATCCCATGACCCTGAGGTCAGAACCCCAGCCGGAACCAAGAGTTGGGCTCTCAACCAACAGCCACCCAGGCACCCCCACACGTCCTAGCTCTGATTGCTGGAGGGACAAAAAACAATCTGTTGACCAATTTGTTGGTATATAGCATCAGCAGCAACAATAAGAGCGAGTCCCCACAACAGGTAAACAGAGTTCTCATCATTGAACAGATGGGGAAACTGAGGCACAGAGGAGTTAATAAACTTGCTCAAGGTCCCTCAGCGAGTGGGTAGCAGAGTTAGGGTCAGAACCCAGACAACAGGTTCCAGAGTTGTGGTTTTCATCACTCCACTCTTGGGGAGTGACTAAAAGTAGCTCTTCACCTATGAGGGAAGGTAGGGCGTTCATTTACCAGCCCAGGAGCCAAAGCCCAGAGGGACTGGGACCAGAGTCACAGTCACCGAGGGAAGCGCACAGACACACCTGGTGTGGTGTGCCTTGGCACCCTCTGCCCCTTGGCTAGAAGCCTTTTTATTTCATTTTTCATTTCCCTATATCTCCCTCATTCGCCTACACTCTTGCTCTTTTTCTGGTTTCTTTTCTGGAAATGAAAAAAAAACTTATAAAAAGTAATAAAAGTCTGGGGCATCTATGTGGCTCAGTTAACCATCTGCCTTTGGCTCAGGTCATGATGCCAGGACCCTGGATTGAGTCCACATTGGGCTCCCTGCTCATTGGGGAGCCTGCTTCTCCCTCTCCTTCTGCTCCTCTCCCCTACTCGTTTCTTTGCGTGCTCTCTCTCTCTCTCCTTCAAATAAATAAATTGAGTCTTAAAAACAATTAAAAATCTTTTAAGAAAGTAATGAAAGTCTTTTATTACTTTTATATTTTGCTTATTATAATGAAAGTTCAAACTATTCAGATGTGCATAACAGAGAAAAGTTTCTCTCCCTCCCATCCAATCTCACTTTCCAGAAAGAATCTTTGCTTACAGTCTAATGTCATGGTTTCCAAACGGAGCCAGGGCACCCTGGGCCCCTGCAGGGAATTCACAGGGTCACCCCAGCATATTCTGTATCCTCGAGGGAAGCACGGCGACGGCTGATATGGTGTAAAGTACTAGCTTGAAGTACTTCATCATTTTCAACATTTCACATTACATTCCTTTCTTTGCAAATGTGGGTTTTCAGGGAAGTTGCTGATAAAAGGCAAGTATTGTGCAAAAATCAAAATGGAACAGAAAACGAGCATGTTGGGGTCCAGCCTGATTCCAAAGTTTGAGAAGATGTACAGTGCTCAGCAGGGACGCGTTGTGGTTATTTAAGAATGAAGTAAACATTGTTTTTTCTTTCAATTTATATATACTTTATAGCTACTAAATTTTAGGACATAAATACATATTAAGTCCTTTGGACATATTTAAAAAACAAAGCTGGGGGCGCCTGGGTGGCTCAGTCGTTAGTCTCCTGCCTTCGGCTCAGGTCACAATCCCAGAGCCCCCACATCGGGCTCCCTGCTTAGCGGGAAGCCTGTTTCTCCCTCTCACACGCCTCCCGCTTGTGCTTCCCTCTCTCACTGTGTCTTTCTCTGTCAAATAAATAAATAATATCTTAAAAAGAAAAAAAAGCTGTTACATGGGGGTTTTTTGCCCAGGGGTACCATGAAAAAGTAACTGAGACTCTAAGGGTGCCATGAACTCAGGAAGTTTGGGAAACTTTGATTTAGAGTTTCTCTTTTTAGATTCTCATGTATATGCAGTATCATATTCTTTTGCATAAAGGGATTCATTATATATACATTGTCCCATAATTTTTTAATTAATATATCATGGGAATCTCTCTCTGTAAACACATATAAATCTGCCTTAACTTTTTCAATAACTACATAGTGTCCCCTTGCATGAGTATAGTATAATGTGTTTAACCAGTCCCCAGGTCATAAATATTAAGGTTGTATCTTCTTCTTCTTCTTTTTTTTTTTTTTGCTAGTGTAAACAATGATGCAAATAACATCCTTTTACACAAGTCCAATTACTACTTTAGGATAAACTTCCAACAGTGGAACTGCTAGGACTGGCATGTTTATTTTTATTTTAGTTCATATGACTAGATTCTCTTAAGCAAAATAATATCATTTTATTTCCTACCCACAGTTTAAAAGTGTCCATTTCTCCACATTCCTCGTTGACTCAAGCATTATCTTCAAGCCTTATCAATCTTTGTCATTTTCACCTATTGTGATAAGTTAAAGTAGAAGAGCTCATGTTTTTCACTTTGCTAAAAGACTTGAGAATCTTTTCTCATGGTTGATACTCATTTTTCTCTTGTGAACTTGACTGTTTTGTGTCCTTCACCCACTTTTCTAGTGGTGTGTTTTGCTTTGGACATTGGGATATAAAACAGTTATATTTACTTGGATTATGTATTTTATCTTTATTCTGATATTTCATGGTTTCCAAAGCTCGTTCTTTTTGTTTCTTTTCCTCTTCCCTGATTTTTGCCTTATTTATCAAGTTTTGTATTAGCTTTCCTTACTCTAGTTTCTATTCTCTTCATATTTGCTATTAAATGTTTTCATTTTTAATTAATGGCATCAACCATACAAATAATAATAAAGTATGTAAAATAAAAAATGGAAATTTCCCTTGGCTTCCCCCAAGTCCCATTCCTCTTGATAGTTATGTTAGCCTGATATATTATTTTTAAAGATTTTAATTATTTATTTGACAGAGCGATCACAAGTGGGCAGAGAGGCAGGCGCAGGGGGCGGGGGTGGCTGGGGGAGCAGGTTCCCTGCTGAGCAGAGAGCCTGATGTGGGGCTCGATCCCAGGACCCTGAGGTCATGGCCTGAGACAAAGGCAGAGGCTTAACCCACTGAGCCACCCAGACACCCCAAGACTGATATGTTTTAAACCAACATTTTGGGACTTATATTTCTCCATCAACATTAAAAGAAAAATAGTTGGTAGAAGAGTATCTTATTTCTAATAGTTCTTTTTTTCTTTTTATAACTTTATTTTATTTTTTCAGTGTTCCAAGATTCATTGTTTATGCATCACACCCAGTGCTTTCTAATAGTTCAGATGGGCCCTATATCCTCCCTTCTAATCTGATCCAAGAATTTAAATCTTTCCTTAACTCAAGGTATTTTCTCTCTCTCGCTCTCTTCCCCACCCCCCCCTTTTTTTTTCATCACTAATATTCTTTTTTCTGTCTTATCCTTTCTTTTCAGGAAATCCTTTTGTAGAAACTCTGAGCCTCTGGGATCGAACAGCCATCTCTCTTTATCTTTTCTCTCTTATAATTCCCATCTCTTGGTCTTTTTATTCTATATTCAATTTTAGAATTCCTTGACTTACTCTTCAAAGCCTTCGGCTTGGTGTTCAGTAATGTCCATTCTGTGATGTTATACTTTATGAGTTTTTCTTTTTCCTACTGAGTTTTGGGAGGGCTGGGTTACAGTCATGATTTTCACTTCCAGGAATTCTTAATATTTCTTGGACCCCTTCTTCTTAGCAGCCTGCCCTGTTCTTTTAATATTTACCCTTTTAAATCCCCCTGAGGGTGTGATACAGGTTTGGTTTGGTTTGGTTTTTGTACTTCCCCTCTGTTTCTGACATAGTGGGTTTCGTTGGGGGTCATTTATCATATAATCAGTCACTGTGACTAATCACGGTTCAGAGCAGATCTGTTCATCTTCTCATATACCCAGCAATTTGAGGGACTGTTGGTTTTCATAAGTGAAGTTCTTGGCCAACAACTCTGGCCATATATTAGAACCACCTGGAGAGTTTATTAAAAAACAAACAACAGGGGCGCCTGGGTGGCTCAGTGGGTTAAAGCCTCTGCCTTCAGCTCAGGTCATGATCCCAGAATCCTAGGATTGAGCCCCGCATGGGGCTATCTGCTCAGCAGGGAGCCTTCTTCCCCCTCTCTCTCTGCCTGTTTCTCTGCCTACTTGTGATCTCCATCTGTCAAATAAATAAATAAAATCTTTAAAAAATAAAATAAAATAAAATAAAAAATAAAAACAAACAACAACAAGAAAAATAATGCCCAGTACCCTCCTTAGGATGATTAAATCAGAAGTTCTGGCAGTGAGGGATTGGTTTGTCAGACAGACAAACAGACAAACTTTCATGATTTAAAATGAAATAAAATTTTAAAATCATCACCTACGGTGTAAGTGAATGTCCATGATAGCCAGACTGTGGAAGGAGCCGAGATGTCCTTCAACAGACGAATGGATAAAGAAGATATGGCCTATATACAACGGAATATTACTCAGCCATCAGAAAGGATGAATACCCACCTTTTCCATCAACATGGATGGGACTGGAGGAGATTATACTAAGTGAAACAAGTCAAGCAGAGAAAGTCAATTACCATATGGTTTCACTTACTTGTAGAGCACAAGGAATAACACAGAGGACATTGGGAGAAGGAAGGGGAAAATGAAGGGGGGGAATCAGAAGGGGAGACGAACCTTGAGAGACTATGGACTCTGAGAAACAAACTGAGGGTTTCAGAGGGGAGGGGAGTAGAGATAGGTTAGCCCAGTGATGGGTATTAAGGAGGGCACGGATTGCACAGAGCACTGGGTATTATACACAAACAATGAATCATGGAACACTACATCAAAAACTAATGATGTGGGCGCCTGGGTGGCTCAGTGGGTTAAGCCTCTGCCTTCAGCTCAGGTCATGATCTCAGGGTCCTGGGATCAAGTCCCGCATCGGGCTCTCTGCTCGGCAGAGAGCCTGCTTCCCTCTCTCTCTGCCTGCCTCTCTGCTTGCTTGTGATCTCTCTCTGTCAAATAAATAAAACCTTTAAAAAAAAAAAACTAATGATGTACTGTATGGTGACTAACATAACATAATAAAAAAATAAATAAATGAAAAAAAATAAGAATAAAAATCAGTTCCTCAGTCACACTAGCCATATTTCAAGTGCTTAAGAGCCACACGGGTCTAGGGGCTTCCAGACAGAGGGAAGAGATACAGAATACTCTTATCGTAGCAGAAACTTCCATTGGGCAACACTTGGCAGGACCTATTTGTTTTTCCAAACCTTTGAACACATACGCCCTCTTCCCCCTCCTCACTAAGTGTCACTGTCTAAGACAAATACGAGAATATATCAACTCCATGATTTTATTCACTTAATGCCTGCTAGAGATAATAAGAACTATGTGTCAGTTTTTTAAAAAGAAGGAAAATAAGTATTGCCAGACCCATGCTCCTCAAAGTTTAGTGAGCATTTAACTCACCCAGGGATCTCAATGGCTGTGAATTCTGATTCCCCATGTCCGAGACAGAGCTTAAGAGTCCACTGCTGGTCCCCAGACCACTCTTTGCATATGGCGATTATGGCATGCGGCTTGTGACCTAGACCCAAAGCTACTCGAAGGGTCAGGGGAATAAGTACACAAGTGAACTGCAAACGGAAACGCAGAGCTGAAGGAACTAGTCTCATCCTCCCAGAGCAAAAGAATAAGACCGACCCCTGCTTTGGTCTGAGGAGGATCACATGGGTGTAGGACAGCCCAGTTAGGCTAAGGGCTGCACTCTGGAGCCACATTTGTCTGGACTCGTCTTGACTCCACCACTTCCCAGTGTGTCTCTGGGCAGGCGATCACAGCCCTCAGTTTCCCTATCTGTAAAATGAGGCCAATACTAGTACAGTGTTTTACAGAGCAGTTGTGAGGACCCAGTGAGTTAGCAGAGATAAGATGCTCAGAGCAACGCCCAGAACATCGGAGAGGCTGACCAGAAGGTGGTTCAGTGGACACAACAGTCTGCTTCTACACAAGTGGTAGGGTTCATCCTGGAGGAGCTGATGCGTTTCTCACTGCTTGGATGCCACTTGGATCTAAGCAAGATGAGAAGCGGTAGAGTCGAGAGTTGGACAGTAGTGGACAGGCAGGGTCCAGGGAAGCCAAGTGAACGGGGTTGTTTCTCTCCCTGTAGACAGCAGCCACTTGGCAGGTCTCCGGGGGACCCTCGCCTAAATGTGGCCCCTTTGAAATGCCTTGTCTAAAGAGACACTCAACCATTGGCTGAGGTTGTACCGAGTCGGCAACTGGAGTTTGTGCAGGTTTTATCAAATCCATCACTTAAATCTGAGACCTTGCCCTTCGGCATGCGGCAGCAAAATAGATTCGAGTTGGTAGAAGGAATAAGACACAGTGTTTTTTGCTTAGCACTGATCATTTTTTAAAACCTTTGTTCTCCCCAAAAGCAAAGAGCCCAGCCAGCAGCGAGTCAAGAGGTGGGGCTTCTCTTTCGACGAGGTATTAAAGGACCAGGTGGGGCAGGACCAGTTTCGGAGATTCCTGGAGTCCGAGTTCAGCTCAGAAAACCTCAGGTAACCCTCTCCAAGGCTGCCTCCGTGTGCAGAGTGTGTATGAGGAGATGTGCACATTCAGTCTCCCCTTCCGCCTCCCTTTCTCAATAAAACTCACACCCCCGCTAATCTGGCCAAGACAGAAGTGGAGGATGAACTTGATGCCCAGCTCCGGCATCCCCACATCACCACTTCCCCAGATCAGCATCTTCTGTCCCGTAAGCCCAGATGACAGTTGTTCAAGTTGTTGGAAACATGTCTCCCGTGATAAGCAAATGATCCAGTGGGTCTGATGACAGAGAACCAGGGAGCTGCGGAGTGGAAAGGTAGCTCAGAGACCCTCTCCTTCAAAACTTCTCAGGCAGAGGACCCCAACACTTGACAAGCTAACTAGAAAAAAAGAGGGATCCCTGAGCTCATTTCAGAATTTCAAAAAGCCAGAGTACATACGGTTCAATGTCTGGAGACATATCCGTAAAAGCTAACAAAAACATGCTTTTCCTTTTTGGGGGGGAGTCAATCTACACCGTGTCACAGTTGCTCTGGTCACCTGCTGCCACTGAGAAGACCCGATCATCGCTCTTGGTCTCCAGCTAATCAAGATGGGGAAAATGCATCGATGTATTAATAATTACTGTTCAGATGAAGAAAAAAACAAAACCTTCAAAACAGGAGGCCCATTGAGAGAGAGAGGAAAGGGAAAGCATTCAGAGGGAGAGGGTCCGTTGTCATGAAAGGCTGGGGAACTTGTGGTTTATTCAGGTTTCCATTGTATTCGAATCAACAGAGACCTATGGGTCTGAGCCCCCATGTGACCCGAGCTAACTGGTGACTTCTCAGATGGAAAGCTCAGGACCTTTTTCTTGGCATCAGGTTCTTTTTTTTTGCATGCAAGGTTAATTTCCATCATCCAGTGGTGTCTTTCTCAGAAAGGCTGGTTTTATTCCACTTTTAAAAAAGTTTTTTAACTTTAAAAAATCAGAGCATATACTGTGGGCAAAGGACTGTCCGCTCCGGTGTCACCGTGCAAAGACCATGTTATTTCTTTAGCAGCAGGGACCACATCGGTCCCATTCATCAGTCAGGCGCTGTTTATCCCACACATATGCTGCCTCAAGTTCCGCAGGAGTCGGCTGAGGGATACAAGAAAGGCAAACTGCATGATCCTTGTCTCCAGTGATCTCGTAGGCCCTTGAGGGAAAAAACACAAGAAACAATTACATCATTAAATGACTATCAATGAGTATAAACTCTAGGAACTGTTTTGGAAATGTTTAATAAAAGGGAGGGATGAATGTGAGCCGGAGTAGCCCGTCATAAGCCGGACTTGGAAGAATACACAGGATACCGATAGACAAACTAGAAGGAGGGAGAGTGTTCTCAGCGAGAAGACCCTATGAGCCACGGCGTGGCCGTGGGCTCTCCCACGTTACAGAGCTCCAGCAGGATGTGTGGGTCCTGGTTAACCGTATGCACCCGATGCCTTTCTAGGCAACCCGGAGGCTACCGTACAGCAGATAAGGCTGCACACCTGAGGCCCCATCGGGGCACAGGAGTTCTTTCCTGACGCAGAGGCACTGTCCCGAACACACCTGAGAGCTCCGCTTCAATTTCTAGGCAGGCATTTGTAACAGAAGGCCTAGGCTCTCAAACTCTCCCTTAGGGCGGTGTTCAGACCAGCCTCCCTCCCCAGGCTGCTCTTGGAGGAGGTGGGTGGGGTTTCGGAAGCCACGCCCCCCTGGTCCCAAGTGCTGCCTTCCGGGGCCTCTCCCTGCGCAGGCTCAGCCCTGGGACCCACACCGAGCCCAAAGACCCCCATGAGGAGTCTTTCCAGTTTCTCCTTTTTATCTCTGTTCCCTGCGGGATCCCCCCAACCCCCAAAAGAAAGCGGTCTAGAGCGGTCTAGAAGCCTCCTTCACCTGGTTATTTCTCATACTGTGCTTGGCCTTATGACCCTGCTGCCACCTGCACCATTACAGAGACGGGGTCCTGGTCATTTTGAGGGTCATTCTGAGCCGGAGCGTCTGCTGGCTCAGCCGCTCCTCCGCGCCCAGTCTGAGTGCAGCCAGAGCCACACGTGTGCAGCGAAAATGCATTACTTGTAAGGCTAGGAGGGCAGGGAGGAGTCTGTCCCTGGCAGGTGTTGGGCGCCTGGTCCTGCCATCCCCCGCTCGCCACACACACATACACACACACACACACACACACACACACACACACACACACACACGTCCCCCATGCCTCCACCAGCTCCTTCCTCCTGTGGCAGGAGGCTACACTCAATCTTGGGTGAAAGAGGCGTGGGGGAGGGGCACTCGGGAGTGTGCCAGTGACTCATCTACACCCCCAGCATGAATGCAGAAATCCACACTTAGAGAGGGACCCCTCTGATCCATGACAGGAGAGAGGATAAAGAAAATAGAACAGCCGAAGATAAAAAGTACAGCCCAAGAGCTTATAAAATCCTCTCTGGGGACCCAAGTTCCACTTTTATGATATTCAGCATAATTGGATATGTGGGGGAAAGTTCGGTTTGAAATCACACAACTACTTAGGACTCTTCGGTCATCCCTAACCAGGTGGTTTCTCCCCTCCCCTTTGCAGTCAGTCCTCCAGCCACAGAGAGTGGCTTAGCAGCCACCGTGACCCAGGGCCCAAGGACTCCCCTGAGCAGGGCGGCCACGGGCACCCCGCAGGTGGGCCTTCAGCAAGCTCCCTGTGAACAGTGCCCCCTGGAGCTGAAGAATGTGGCATAACCCAGGGGTCCTGCTCGTCTATTGGCTCTGGGCACGCTGGGAATTATCCCTTCTCCCCAGGACGGATCAGCAGCCCAAGCAACTGGCATTCAGGGATGGAAAAAGGAGGGCAACCAGCACTCAACCGCGTCCATTGCAAAGGGCGTCTCCATCTCGTCCTCCCAAATGCCTTTGCATCACTCTAAGAGCAAAAGGGGTACTTAGACGGTAACATTTTTGCACGGCCCTGGTGAAGTAGCCACGTGGTTGAACGTGCACCAGAGCTTTAGAGGACAGCCCAGAGGAGCCCCAAAGAGACGTAGAAGTCACTCTCACAACAGCAAAGCATCACCCTGGATCCTTTAAGGGAAGGTGTCTGTGATAATAGGACATAAGTTCAAGTCCCCCTTCATGGTGAGCTGAGAAGGGAGGGGCCTCATCTTTGGGGGCCCAGCGCCTTGCAGGGTGTGAGAACCCACGCTCTCTGTGGCACCCCGACCTGAGCCCAGGGCTCCATTCTGATGGCCTGGGGCCCCAAGGTAACCGTTTGCTGGGGGCCTGTACAATGCCCATGGGCTGTCACCCAGAAGGGGAGAAGCAGGAACGTCGAGTGCATTATCCGACTTCATCCTCCCTTCTCTGTGCGCTTTCCCAGAATGGTGACAGGAGTCCCTTGTCCACCTTTGCCCCCTCCCCATCACCCCATGCCCATCTTGCTCCCTCCCTGGCGCGACACCCCCTTCTGCACAGCAGGGCATGAGTTAAAACTCAAAACCCACAGCAAAGAGCGTTGCCCGTACATTTTTTATGAGCTGTAACATCTCCTGAGAGAACGTGGTTGTTCTTCTAACCTGCAGATTGATTATCCCAGTTCCACACAGTGTCAGCTGAAGGGAGAAGCAATTAAAGAGAGCACGGGGGAGCTGCCAGGTTTGCTTGGAGAGCTCCCGGCTCTGAGAGTTGCCCCGGGTCCTGGGAGGACCTGGGAAGGTTCATGAGGCCCAGCAGGACTCACCACTAACCAAACACATGATTAATCGCAGCAGAGGTGGCTCACGCGCCACCGTGACAATCTGTGGCAGTTCAGCCACTGCCCCTGGAAGGAACAGAACTCAGCGGCCGCGGGGCTGGGGCTGGTGGCTGCGGTAGCCCCCCGGAGGATTTCCGCCCCACCAGGGACCCAGTCAAGTTGCCTCTGTCCTTCCTGAGTCTCTGCTGACCAGCAGAGGGCACAGAAAGCCTTCCTTCAGCATCGAGTTTGCATTTTCTCTGGGAATGAACTAAAAGCTAGATTTTTCCAAGCCGTGAAAATCCTAGTTTATGAAAAAAAAATAGGGAAAATAAGAACCGAGGGGCTGCCCAGAAGCCCTGGCAAGAGAGGGACAGTGGCTGCGTGCTGTTCCTGCTTCCAGCCAGCCTCCAGGAGAAAATCCCACTCCCTGCCAGCACTGAGGTCCTGGGGACAGAGGAGGCTACCTGGGGCAGTCCGGGGACCACCTGCCCCTGGAAACCCCCCCCCACTATGGCTGCTGCTGGGCCCTGGGGCGTCAGAGCCCCCATGGGCTCCCTACCCAGGCCCGTGCCAGGCCTGCATTCCTGAGCCATCGCCGCACACCCCATGCCGGCGCGGGCTGCCTCCCCACGCTCTGACGACTCCAGCGGAGCGGGACAGATGGTCTCCCTGATACCAGCAAGTCCTTGTGGCCTGCCAGTCCTGACAGCCTTCTGCTGCAAGCCACAGAGGCTCAGCGCAGGATGGCGGGTTTGATGCCGCTGCTGGCATCGTCCCCCCACTCTCGCGGGCGTCCTCGAGGAGGAGCGGTACCTGTACCTGCAGGCTTCAAGAGGGCAGAAGCTGCCCCAGCCTCCACGGGCCTCGAGCCCGCCCCGGGTGTGTGGCGGGGAGCTCCGTGGCCCCGGAGGGGGGCATGTGGCTGGGCCATTGGGGCCCAGGGGCTCGGAGCGCGGCGCTCCCGCCTCAGGCCAGTGGGCTCACAGACGGCAAATGCAAACTGGAGCCTGCTCTGAATTTCAAATTGACACAAAGGTTCTTCAAAGCCGGTGACGGTAAACACATACAGGATGTCAGGATGCTGTTGTGACAGCATTTTTGCTGTCACCTGAGAAGGATAAGGCAGGTCATCCATAAGGCAAGGCAGACAGAAGGCTGAGAGGGTCCCTGTGAGGGCAGGGAGGAAAGACGGCTGTCTGAGGAATGTCATCTCCTCCTCGTCTTCGAACAGGCCTGTGGTTTCTTCTTGTACTTTTATTTTGAAAAATTCTTGGTTTGTGACAAAGGGAACCTTTTAATTTTTATGTACAAGTGTGTGACATTGGATTCTGGAGTCTCTGTTGACATCCACTTTAGACCTTCTTTATACCCTGCTGAGTGATGGGCATGACTGCGGCTCCCAGATCATTCTGCCAAAGGGACTCTGAGGCCTTGGGAACCGCAGGAGCCTGCAGAGCTCGGAAGCTGCTGGGTCCTCAGGGCCTTCTCGGAGCTTGAGAGCTTCTCCTCAGAGCAGCCCGAAACAAGGGACAGAAAGTGACAGAAGGTGACCCCCACATGACATTGATTGAGGGAGCAGGAAATTGCCCAGGAACCATCCATGTGTGTAAGAAACTGCAGGGTTGGGTAGGCTCGGGAAGGATGCTGGCCCAGAGGAGCTGCTTCCAGCCCCGGGGAGCTCACCCCAGAGACAACTCCCTGAGGGAGGGCCCTTCTCGAGTCAGCCCCAACACGTGGCTGCCAAAGACTCACTGACTCCATCTTTGGTGAGTTGCCCACGAGCACTCCTTCCAGTCCTTTGAAAAACCCACAGCAGCTTGCTTCTTCAAAGCTGGGTTTCCTAATTCTCACCTGCCCATCACACCCTGCCTTTCGGACAAAGACATCACCAGATGACCATGTTCATCTTTGTGTCCTGGCCACCTCCTTCATTCCACAGCAGACGTCGAGGGTGGGACGGAGAGGCCTAAGGACCCTGAGGCATGGGGTTGGGAGGTGGAAGAACCCCACTCCCCACAGAGAGAACGCCCAGCCATCCAAGGAGGAAGCCCGGTACTGACCATGTGGCCGTCCCCTTTGACCTCCCCACGGCTCTCACCCACGGGAACTGAAAGCATTTCTGTTACACCTGGATGGGAACTTCTTGAGACCCACGTCACATATCCCGCCACCCACTTCATACCCATTTTACAGATGGGGGAAGTGATGTCCAGAAAGGCACAATTCCAAGACAGCAGCATAGTCAAGATGAGGACTGAACTGTGTTTCCTGGTCTTCTGGTCAAGTGAGGTCATTAAATCTCCTTCCTGGACTCTGGCTGTTCAGGACCAACAAGGGAACCATGAGGATTTTCTTTAAAGAGATTATTAGAATCCCAAATGGCAAAGCAGGACGAGTAGGGAGTCCAGAAGCCCTGGCACACACACCTCTCCTGGTGGACATGGAGCTGTATTACCACAATTGGCCACTAAGTGGCGCCTTTGGGCCATGCACTTAGCTCCAAAGACCATTCTAAGAACAGCAGCAGAAAAACATGCTTAACCTTGAAAGAAAGAAGGAAAGAAAGAAAGAAAAAGGGAAAAACAAGTACGTCTTACTTTGGGTGCAATTCGATGACAGATTGAACACACTTTCCACCGTGTTGTGGTCCAGCTTCTCTTGTCCCTGCCCTTTCATTGACTGGCTTATGTGTGAATGCTATGGCTGTGGGAACCACATAGCCTGGGGCCTGTCCTCATGTCTCATTGAAAAGAGACAGAAAAAGAGCTCACACCCAGCTCTTCCAACAGCCGCTGCCATGCTGATGCTGAGGAATTCATGAAAAGCACATATGGAAGTGAGCTAGAGGTTTTTCTCTCCAGTGCTCTCTGGAGAATCTTTTGGCATAGAGGTTGCCCATGTGTGCCTCTCCAGCTTTGTTCCTCAGGAGCTCATCTTCAAGCCAACAGCCATTTGTTGAGCACCTACTATATGCTAAGCATCATGCTGGACACCGACCTTGCAAACGGGCTGCTTTTCCATCAGCAACATGAATAGCTGGGTCCTTCCAGCTCAGATATTCGTTATAATTCCAAGCTTCTCTGTGCCTCTGTGATTTCCTTCATTTTGAGCTGCAAACCGATCCCAACCAGATATGACAAATGAATTCATACTCTCTGTGTCAGGGCACCTGTGGAGAGCACTGGCTCTCATCCAGGAGGGGATTTCACCTCTTAGGGGGCATTCGGTAATACCTAGAAACATTTTTGGTTGTCACAACTTGGGGAGGGGTCCCCACTGGCATCTGGTGGGTAGAGGCCTGGCATGCTATTCAACATCTTACAATGCACGGGGCAGCCCTCACAAAAAAGAATCATTGAGCCCAACATGGAAATAGTGCAGAGCTTGAGAAACCTTGATGTAAAGGGAAAGAAACCTCTTGGTAACCAGAAGTACAATGATTTCTCTAATGGGCACTTCCTTTCAATTCTCCACAATAATGTAGCACCCTGTGAATTTCCAGCAGTCCCTACCATCTTTGCTCTTAGCTAGTGGCAGCAGGGAAGTCTGGAGATGCAGCAGAATGAGTTTTATGGGCTGTGTGTTCTGGGACCACATCCAGCAGAGTCCAGAGGCTGAGCGCCGTGGAAATGACTTTCTTTATGCTTCCCAGGTTCTGGTTGGCTGTCCAAGACCTCAAGAAACAACCCCTGCAGGATGTGGCCAAGAGGGTAGAAGAAATCTGGCAAGAGTTCCTGGCTCCAGGGGCCCCAAGCGCAATCAACCTGGATTCTCACAGCTACGAGATAACCAGTCAAAACGTCAAAGATGGAGGGAGATACACATTCGAAGATGCCCAGGTTTGCTTATCTACTCGATTAGTTCTTATCTACTCAAAAAGTGTTCATTTGTCCACTCCAACACCTCACCCTTTCATATAGGTCCAAGGCATTGTGTGTAGCTAGAATTTCACGTTTTATTATTGTAAGGCCATCAGCGGAAACCAGTCCAGGTAAGTGGATAGTGAAATTCTTCCTAGTATTATTGTCTTCCTGGATCAGTTACATTGTTGCAGAGAGATAGACATTTAGTTATAGGTGTTATCCTTTCCAGGAGAATCTCAAAATGTTTTACAAAATCTGAGGTCCTGTAATAAGTCAGTAGTAGAATCCAGAAACCCTAACACCACATCAGCAAAGTGGGTATAGGGAGCGGGCAGGGCAGTGAGTCTCGTCTCACCGCGAAGCGCAGCTCATAACCACTACTTACTCTACTTCCATAGTGACGTTCAACTCTGTAGTTACTCTTTGGGGGGCACCTCTATATCCCAGGCCTTGTGCTATGTGATGAGATACCACTAAGAAGGACGGAACCCCTGCCCTCAAGGAGGTTATGGGCTCATTGGGGAGAAAGACAAAACAATGGCGAATTTTACCAGTGGGAGAACGGGGGTCAGTCTCAGGTTTAAGGTTTAAGGTTTAAGGTTTCAGGAAGGCCATGGGAGGGACTCCTAAGCCTGGAGGCTACCACTGGGCACAGATGCTGGGGAGGCTGGCAAATTAAGCAGGAGCCACATAAGCCGCTCTAAACAACATGCTTTACCTTGAGAGCTGAGAGGTACCATCTCTAAAGATAACCATCCACTTTCTGGGCCCTAACTGTGATTCCCTCTCACCCATCCTACACCTGGGGTGATGGGGCTGAAACGTTCAGTCTTGTCTCTTCAACCCTCTTCGTTTCTCTCACCTGTGGGGTCCCCAAATAGAGAATTGGCATACATTGCTTTCCTACAGACATTATTATCCAGTTTAGGAAACTCAGTGGCACTGATGCAAATAATAGCATGGGAACAGAACCAATGTCCCTTGTCATCCGGATCTGCCTGGTTATTTTCTCAGAACTTCTAAACAGAAGCACCACCCAAGCTCAGCACCATAACTGTCTTTCCTTTCCTCTGGCCGTGAGCTCCCCTGAACGCTGGTGCCAGGCAAATTTGGTTCTATAGAGTTCCATGTTGTTACTTTATGAAAATTCAACCCTCTCATAACTCTTTGCAGCTTCAAAGCAAAATATTTAAATCATGAGAAATCTTTTTTTGTATGTGTCTGTGTATATACTCCCAAGCACGTACTGATGTATTCTGGTGAGGAAAGTGATGGAGGAGCTCCTTGGCTAATAGAGAGACCCCTCAGATGAACGATCTGAAACACACAGCTCAATTCTCCATTGTTCATGAAATACAAGACCTGAGATACTAGTCAGAACCAATCGATGAGCCAGATGTTGGGAGGAAGGATTTATTTTAATCTTTTATTATGGGAACATGTAAACATGTGATAAAGTAGAAAGAGCAGAACAACAGACCTTTATGGGCCTTCATCCAGCCTGAGCAATCATCAATACAGGACTGATCTCATTTTATCTGTGCCCCCACCTACTTTTTCAGCTACCATTAGGTTATTTTAAAGCAACTCTGTGACATTACATCATTTCACCTGTGAATACCTAGTATATAGCATTACTAACACCACTGTCACACCTTAAAAATTAGCAACATTTTCTTTATAACATATATATGTTATATGCGAATGTTCAAATTTATGGCGGTGGTATAAATGCCATTTTTTAACCTTTAATTTAACATCAGAATCCAGGGGTGCCTGGGTGGCTCAGTCAGTTAAGCTTCTGCGTTCAGCTCAGGTCATGATCCCAGGGCCCTGGGATTGAGCTCCATGTTGGGTTCCCTGCTCAACAAGAGTCTGCTTCTCCCTCTACCTGCCACTTGCCCTGCTTGTGTGGTCTCTCTCTCTCTCTTTCCCTTTCTCTCTCTCTCTCTCTCTCTCTCAAATAAATAAATAAAATATTTTTAAAAATAAATAAAATAAAATCAGAATCCAAATCAGGCCCACACATTGCAGTATATTGACATGTCTTTCATGTGCCTTTTAATCTATAGGTTTCTTTTATATCCCTCTACTCCCCTCCCTGCCCCCTTGCACTTTTTTTCATGAAGAAATTGTATTTTTTGACCTGTAGAGATTCCCACAGCCTGGATTTTTTTTTTCTTTTATGGCAGCCCTGTGGTGCTATTTAACATGTCCTTCTACCCTCCATATTTCCTAAAAATTAGTTTGATTTAGCTATTTAGTTGCATTTACATTTGATGTCTGTGGGCAAAACTGCTTCATAAACCGTGTTGTCCTCTCGTGTCAGAAGGCTCATAAGGTATAGTTTTCTCGTTAGTGATTTTAGCATCTGTTGATGTTTATTGCTTAGATCCATTAGTTAATTGTTCATGTATTAGCTGAAATACAAATAATCAAATATATCTCCTATTAGAGCATCCAATAATACAATGTATATAGGAAAGATAGGGTAAGTGTTTGCTTTTTTCCCTTTATTTTTTAGTTTTCAAAATAATGAGTAGTTTACTATCATCTTCCAATGACCAATCAGGGTTTCCTGTTTTGTTTTTAGTATCTTTGTAAACTCATAGGTTTAAACACATTTGGTGTGTTTTAGTCCATTTTGTTTATTATTTTTATTGGTGTTTGGATTGTGCCATCTCAGTCATTGGCTCCTTTTTACATGACCCTGGTAACCTTTGATGTCATTCACATAGCAAGGAAGCTAAGGTCTTCCAGAGCTTGCCCCAGACCTGGAATCAGCCATTTCTCCTAGGATCCCTAGTTTCTCTTGGTGGTAAATGGTTCTTAGAGACAATAATCTAGGCACTTGGAGGTGCTCATTGTTCCTGGGTTGGTCATCCTCTCTAGACCTTTTCAATGGACAGAGTTAGGAAATTAGTGGTTTTTGGTGGTGATTAAAAATACATCATAAGTTCTTACTTATACTTTCTATTCAAATTGAAAATTACAGGAGATTTTATTTAACCTCTTCTTTTTATATTGTACCCCCTTTCTCTATACTGAGAATCTCGGTTCTCAAGGATGCCACAGATGATGGCCCTAGTACCTCACGTCATTACTCATTCACTTTCTCCTGCCTGATCACAGAGCAGCCTCGGAGCTACAGCACCCACACTAGCAACAACAAGATGATTGTCACCTGGTTCTTTAATTGCTGCATAGTATTCCATTGTGAGGAAGTGCCATAATTTAGTAAACCAGTCATCTCTTCTTGACATTTATGTTGTTTTTAGTTTGAGAAAGATGGAATAGGAAATCTTAGAAAGTCAGCAGGTTGTGCCTTGACAAGTTTCTGAATAAACAGCCTTCATTAGTACAGTGCTCTGTGGTTTTTCAGGTACTTCCACAAAAAGAATACCTCATTGCTGAGGCAGAGTAGATTCAGAGAGGCTACTCAGATCCTCTCTAAGTTCCTCATTATGTTAGGGTCAGTATCCTGTGAATTCAAATAAAACACTCTTTCTAAGCGAACTTGTTTCAACCTGTTCCCTTTTGTTTCTTAAGTGTGTTTCCACCGTAAACATACAATGTGCTTCTTTTATTATTATTATTATTATTATTATTATTATGTTATGTCAGTCACCATATGGTACATCATTGGTGTTTTGGGGATTTTTCTGTTTTGTTTTGTTTTTTTAAAAGATTTTATTTATTTATTTGAGCGAGAGCGAGAGAGAGCACAAGAAGGGGGAGTGGGAGAGGGAGAGGGAGAAGCAGACTCCCCACTGAGCAGAGAGTCCAATGCAGGGCTTGATCCCAAGATTCTGGAATCATGTCCTGAGCCCAAGGCAGACTCTTAACCGACTGAGCCACCCCGGTGCCCTACATCATTAGTTTTTGATGTAGTGTTCTATTATTCATTGTTTGTGTGTAACAACCAGTGCTCCATGCAATGTGTGCCCTCCTTAATACCCATCATCAGACTAACCCATCCCCCCATCCCTCTCCCCTCTAAAACCCTCAGATTGTTTCCTGGAGTCCATGGTCTCTCATGGTTCATCTCCCCCTCTGATTTCCCCATCCCTTCATTTTTCCCTTCCTTCTCTTAATGTCCTCTATGCTATTCCTTATGTTCCACAATTAAGTGAAACCATCTGATAATTATCTTTCTCTGCTTGACTTATTTCACTCAGCATAATCTCCTCCGGTTCCATCCATGTTGAGGCAAATGTTGGGTATTCATCCTTTCTGATGGCTGCATAATATTCCATTGTATATATGGACCACATCTTCTTTATCCATTCATCTGTTGAAGGGCATCTCGGCTCCTTCCACAGTATGGCTATCGTGGACATTGCTGCTATGAACATTGGGGTACACGATACAGATGTAGTGAAAAGAAGTACCACATACAATGTGTTTCTAACTAGCAGTGTAACCTTGGACAAGTTACTTGAACTCCCTGGGTCTTCCTTTCCTCATTTGTGTAACAAAGGTACAAGGGTCCCCACACATGGGGATGGAAAAAGGACCAGGTGAAACAAAGCACATCAACAACTAAAATGATTGGGCCTATACTAAAATAGAATAAATGCTTACTATTCTATTTTCCTAATGTGATTAATATTTTTATACCTTTATGTTTAACATGTTTGGTGAAAAAATTCAAATAATCGCATGTAATTTTAGCACCCAGAGACAATGCCCATTTTAGTGTATTTTCCTCCTCAATTTACGTGTACAGGGTGATTACGCAAATAGGGTGATTCTGTAGCCTGCCTTTTACACCAAACCAGGGTTCAATTTTAAAAAACTAAACTTTTTCTGTAAAGGACAAGACAGTATAAATTTTAGGCTTTGTGGGTCATGTGTTCTGTGTCACCACTACTCAGTTCTGTGATATAAAAACAGCTACATTGTAACAACATTACAATATAAACAGCATAAAGGAGGGGATATGGCTGTGTTCCAAAAAAAATCTTTATTTATAGTTACTGAAAGCTCAATTTCATATACTTTTTCATGAAATATTCTTTTTTAACTTTTTTCAGCCATTTAAAAATGTAAAAACCATTCTTAGCTCACAACCCATAAAGAAATAAGGGGCTAGATGTGAGTTTGAGGCCTGTCACTTGAGACCCTTGTGCTACACCGTATATCATGAAAATCACTGAAATGCTTCAGGAAACCCAGAAAGGTAGAAGATAGCAGGTTGGGAGGGGTTAATCTTCCATTTCTTTGGGAGAGAAGGTCAGAGGGCCTCTCTCTTGGTGTGGTAGCGAATCAGTCCGAGTAAGGGTTGGAGGTCACAGAACAGACTGAGAAGTCAGCCAGTGCCACGATGCTCCCACTGCTTTCCTTCTCTGGTCCACACAGCCGCCCGCCCCAGATACCCAGGTGTCATTCCAAAGCTTCCAGGTAAGGAAAAGAGCTTAAATTCCTTAGCAGCCCAAGACCAGTCTAGACTTGCCCTGAGATCTCCTGACCCTGGGCCAAGCGTCAGCTACTCAGATCACACTGTCCCTGGATTGTTAGCTGTTGAGGGCTGGGTTGTCGTGCTGAGACCTGGGGAACCTCCCTTCTCTACAGAAGGGTCCGGCCAGGAAGCAGGCTCTGAAAATGCTTCCGCTACATGCTCTGTCCAGGACAGCGCATTTAAGTCTTAAGCTTTGCTTTCCTCATTCTGCTCATCTGCAAAGTGGGCATAACGACTCCTAAACCCTTTGAAATCCCCCTTTATGGGATCAGGAGCTGTGAGTGGCTTCTTCAGATGGTCACAAGTGTTCCTCAGAAGCCCGCCACTGGGGGACTCAGAGTGCCGTAGACCTGTGACTGTGTGCCCTACTGTTAGGGTCAGTAGCCAGAATAGGTCAGCTAGATTTATGGATTCCTTTGAAATGAGGACTGGGGTGGGGTGCCAGCTCTCTCCCAGGATTTTGTTTTTTACTGACCGCACGCATTGTTACAAAGTTAATTGCCTGTGTTTGCTTCCTGTGGAAATATTTCACGAAACACCCCGTCAGCATGGACCCCGCATTTGCAACTTGGGTTTTGCTGATCCATTTGGCTTTTTTGAAAATTTGGGCCAAGACCAAATCTTCCATAAAGGTCTATAGCCCTCAGCTGTTTGCTGTGTTGTTCCAATTTCACAGATTTAGCTTTGTAAGGGAAGGAAAAAAAGAAAATGGGCCATGATTTTTTTGTTTGTTTTTTTAAGGACTCAGTTCTTTACGCTATGGATTGAATTCTCTATTTCTCAACCATGGGGCATCAGACGACCTGCATTGCCACTCACTTGTTATGTGGTCCCGGGCAAGAACCTTGACCTTTCATGCCTTGGTTTTCTCATCTAGAAAATGAGGATGATGGCTTCCATATAGCCCTCAAAGGTTTTTGAGAAATCAGATGAGCTAATGGCCTGACAGTTTTTTTGAATAATTAAAAAGTGCTACATATTTATGTGTGTGAATTCACAGAAGTGAATGGCTCTAGTATTCCCAAGGTCTTATAATTCCAAGCTAGACCAAAAAATAATTCTCCCAATTGTCTGTTCATCTAAGGAGTTCTTAGGAGAAAAATGCAGGAAAGGTATGTAGGAGCCAAATGCTGTGGGCCTCACGTGTCATCCTGAGGAATTCAAACTTTCTCGCTGTGAAGATGGTAACAAGGCATGGAAGGCTTTGAGCTAAGAGAGGGTATCAGAGGGTGGTGGGCAGGGTGAGCTGGAGCGAGAGAGATCTGAATCTCGGAGCATGTAATCTAAAGCTTTGCTGGTGGTTTTTGGAGAAGAGAATGAAACCACAGGAATTATTGAGAACCTAAGGCTTCCCCTTAGGACCGTCCCCTCTTCCCAGAGCCTCTACAGGCTGCGGGAGGGAGATGGAAGTCAGCTGGATGCACAGTGGCTGCCTGGCTTCAATTTGTAAAGTCTCGGGTGTTCCCAGGATTGTATCGTTGGGCCCATTCAGTCATTCAACCATCTCCCCATCCATCCATTTCATGAACGGTCGTTCTCCCATTCCAGTTGGGAGACCTTGACCTGTGAGCTGTGACATTCTATAGTGAGGGAAATTGCAAAGGAAGTGGGAGGCCTCTGTGACTCTTGGCCATCAGGCAGAGCTTGTCTAAGAGCATACCCTTCTTCACAAACAAAACAAAGCAGGCCTGAGAAAACACTTCATCAGGATTGGATTGGATTAGAAATATGTCCATCAAATGGATTGACACTTGAACTAGGCAGACCAACCCAGCCTTTGGCTCCAGTTCCTGTAGGATCCTATGTTGGCTTCCCAGCAGTCTGAGTCCCACCCCCCCCATTCACCCCCAACCCCTGGCTCCTTTCCTACCTGAGCTGCTAAAATGCCCCACTGAGACCCCTCTGGGCCTTCTAGCACCTCTGGACTTAAAAGTTCTTTGATGAGAATTTGGTCTTCTTTACCTTCCATAAGTCCCCACAACCACTAAAGTAATGCTCTGCCTGTGGTTCAAATTTTTTGAAAAATTTCCTTGACAACTCAGTCCAGAATCATTAACCCTCTCAGCTGTACCTGTCATTAGAAAATAGAAGGACAATCTGTCCCTTGGCTTTCCACTTTGAAAAATCTTGCCAAACAACCTTGGAGAACACATATAGTAGGTGATCAATAAATGCCAGTTAGATTAAATTTCTACAACATACCAATGCAGCAAAACTTGGAATACCCACTAACAGCCAGGTGTTCTAGGCTCTGGGACTATACGGATACATAGGAGTAGACCTCCATCTAAGTTCCTGAAACTCTACTTGGCCATGGACCATGCATGGCATGATCAAAGTGCAACAAAGTGGTGATGGGGATGAAAGAGATGAGAAAGATACCAGCAAGTCTCCACCTCCTTTAAATAGACAAGAAGCCTCTAGTCAAGGGTTTCTATTATTATCGCAACTAAGATGTTTAAAAGCAACTTGATTAAGGAACGCAAGGCTTCGAACATGTGCTTTGTTTAAAAGGCAAAGCTTTTATATGGAGTACACATCTATGTTTGTCCCAGATTACTCAGAAGTAGAAGCCTTTGCAGCCTGCTGGAGGCTGGTCACCTTTGCTCTGGTGGTAGCGGTGCTGGCATTGTGTGTCTCTATCACAAGACTGCCCCCAAGTTTCCTGATATTAATCCTCGATTGGAGGGCGTTTCCTGCTAGACTTCCCATGCCCAACATAGTGTAATAAAGAATGCCATAGCATTGCTAGCTCCAGGAGTTACTCATTTTATTCTGTGGGTGGTTTTATTTTAGGGAGATGAACAGCAGAGGGAGGGATGTGTTCTCCAAAAGAACAGACCTGTTGTTTGTGATCTGGTTCTGTTTATTACCACGCAGACGAGTAGTTCCTAGAGAGAAGGCGCCAGAGAGCTAAATTCCAAAATTTCTTTGTTGATGCTTCAGAGCATAGCTTGCCTGCACAAAACCCCATGACCTTGAAGAGGAAAAGGAAAACACCAGTCTGAGTTAATGCCCATGGCATTTGGGTAGGTAAAAGGCAATACACAAAGCTGTCTTGAAAGCTACTCTTGTGCACAGAATAGGGATTGAAGAGCCTCAAGGGACTGCACCCTTTGGTCAGTTACCTTGAACGTGTTGATACAGAGGCTTTGCAGGGTAAAGGCAAATGAGGACATATTCTTACGCTCTCTTCTGATTGGAATGCTGCATGACATGGAAACAAGTGACCCCGAGTTCTGCGTGGAAGGACGAAGAAATCCAAATGGGGGCTTCTCATTTAAGATCTGCATGATCCTAGGAGGTCATCCAAAGCTGCTCCATGAGGACAACAAGTGGGTGTCCACACTGCCATGACATCATTTCTGTTGCCTCGCCTACGTCTACTCAGCAGGTGCTGATTTAGGCCTCACATCATGTACTCAACACTGTGCAGTCCCATCTTGCCTTCTCCTGCAGGACCCGGGTTGAAACAAGTGCTAATTTTCCCTAGCCCTCAGCTAACCGTGCCTAGGGTCTAAAGACCTCTGGTTTATAATATTTGAGAGTCTCTTGAAAGGGATCTCCTGGGTGACTTGCTTTGATACAGACCTGCTGCTTACGGCTTCCCAAGGGCCCAGTCAGACCCCAGAGTTTTGCCAGGTCAGGACCTTCCTTCTGGCGTGGGAGGCAAGTTGTACACAGTCTGTGAGGTAAGAAGCCTGCACCTGTTGCCCTGAGTGACCCAGGCATCACCATCACCAATGGCAGAGGTAGTAAATGGGTCCCAAAGGGCAGCTTATCTACCACCAGGATGACTCAGTTCAGGACTCCAGCAGAGACCCTTTATGTTTCTGCCAAGGACACACTGAGGACCTCTTGTCCCGGTCACGCAACACTGACTCCCCCCAAAACTCCAGCTCAAGGACGGTGAAAACCAACATGCCAGGGAAGAGTACAAGCTTTGAGGGGAGGGTCACACAGTTCTGGGTTCAAATCCTAGCTCTGTACGTGGACCAATCCCTTAACCTTTCAGAGTTTCAGAATCCTCGTCCGTAAAATGGGGTTGTTTAACTTGAAGCACTGATTCAGAGCACACAACAGCAACTAAATTATGGCTCTGCTTCGACCTACCTCCCACCCCAGGGATCCTGCCATCTTTGGGCTCACCCCCATGTCCTCCCTAGCAAGGACGGCCACAGCATGAAGGCTGATTGTTATTATTACGTTACATGTATATAGTTTCTATCATGCCCTCACTTCAGTGTCCTCACTGAATTGTGTGATAGGCAGGGCCGGAGAGGGGTAAGAGTCAGGACCTGAATCCAAGCCTTCGGCGTCCAGCCCAGGCTCGCTTCCACCTCTCTGCCCAGCAACACCCTCTTCTACCCTACAGTCTCACCTTCCTCCAAGGGATTACGATGGACCCAGCAGTCCCCAAAGTCTGGATGTTGTTCCAGGAAATCTGGGGGGGTGGAGAGCAGCGATGAGGCCCATGTCTCTGCGAAAAGAAAAACAGTGCACTCAAAAATCACAAGAAGGGCTCTCAGCAGGTGCCCAATGCTCGAGCTGAGTGGTGTCCCACTCCAGGGGAATGTGCGAAAGCTGGGAAATGATATGGTCGCTGTCTTAGACACCCACCTCAAAGAGGAGGACATGAGGGTGCTCTTAAGCAAGTCAGCTGCTCCAGCATGCTTGGGGCCCAAGGCGCCAGGTATTTGTCTGATGACCCTCCCCAGTGCTTATGAGGGTCCCTGTGTTTTGCCTAAAAATACAGGAGATTCCCAAATGAGGACCATCATAGCAAAGCATTGATTTGAAGCAGGTGTGGTTTTGAGCCAGCGTGTGCTTCCCGCTCCTTCCAGTGCCCACATGTATCTCGCACCCTCCGGGTTCCTGTATTGCTTTCGCCTTAGCATCCCGGGCGAGCAGAGCTTCCCATCCCAGGCCTGGGCCCAAAAAGGGAGATGCGAGTGGAGTGTCTCGTCAGGGTGACATCCCTGTGCTATGGCTGTCAGCTCCCACAGGGGTGTGATGCCTTCCCCACGCTGACAACTGCGGCTAAGATGTTCGGGAGGATTTAGGGCCCTAAAGAGTCCGTTGCTCAGGCTGTGGAGAACCGTCCTCACTCTCCCATGTGTCAGGAAGACAGATGGGGACCCTGCTAGTTCTACTTGTTCATAGTCAACTCAGCTATCTCTTCTTGAGGGGGAGAAGGCATAAGGAGGAGGAGAAAGAGAGAGAGGGAGGAAGGAAGGGGGGGGGGGAGGGAGGGAAGGAGAGAGGGAGGGAGGGAGGGAGGAAAGAAATGAAGAAGGAGAAAAGGGAAAAAGAAGAGGAAAAGGACAGAGAGGAAGGGAAGGAGGGGAGGAGGGGAGTGGAAGAAAAGGCAAAGAAGAAAAGAGAAGACCAAACTACTTTTTCTCTAGCCCCTGAGGAATTCTGTCAGTGGGGGCTTCCTGGTTTTGCCAGTGGCTCTTTGCAGATTCTGGATATACATTTCCCTTAAGACTGGTTGTCTTCAGAGCAGGGGAAACAAACCAGAACCTCCCATAAATCAGTAGAGGTCACTGCCAAGAGCTTTGTACACTTGCTGTCCCTGGCAGTGATAAACTCATCGCATTTGGGAATTGGCCAAAGACCCTGAGTCCCATCTTAATTCTCATTCCCAGAAAAACCTCGGCTCTCCATTTACCCACCCCCTGTTTACTGTCTTTGTGCTTCTTAGACAAAGCTGGCAAGGAGGAAAGAACAGAGTTCTATAACTGGGTCTATCAAAGGCCCCATTTCTTGGCTTGGGGGAGCAGAGGAGGGTAGGGGGCAGCCATGGACCACTGGACTGTGGGAAATGGAGGCCCGGAGGTGGCAGAGGCCATACCCTACTCTGACAGAGTGGGTCATCCCATATACACCTATTCTCAACACCCTGTGCTTACACTGCTACCTTGGAGCCCTTAGCTCCAATATGCCCCAAGGTCTACAGAAGTTGCTGACGGGAGTGAGCCCACCACAAGGAGCCACGCAAAATTCATGAGCGGCTGGGACCTAAAACTGCTCTGGGATTTGTAGTCTATGGCTTTGTGTTTCAATCTTGCTTCATAGACTCTAAGCTTTATGACAGCAGGGACTTAGTCTGTCACCTCAATGCTTGACAGGGTGCTTGCTCCTAATAGACGCTCATTAAATATTTGCTGACTGTTTCTGTGACGAAATGTTTAGACATGTGCTTTATCCTGTTCTTTTTTAATTGACAAGTTCATCCTTCTAATGGACCAGGCTTTTCCATCCTCCACTGAGGCTGGAGGAATTAGCTAGGTGAGGGGCGAAGTTTGTTGCCACGGCCGGAAGTGCTGGACTAGGAGGGATCTCCTTACTTCTCTTGGGGCAGTACGGGGAGGGGTGTGGTTGTGAGCTAGACCTGGGATTTGGATTCCTCTGAGAAGCCAGGATGAGAAGCAGGAGCCTGTTACCTCGCAGAGGGGTTTGGAGAGGGTCCAGGCATGAACGGCGGGTCTCTCCAGATGACTCAGGAGCCACCTGGCTCTGTAGCCAGACACAAGCAATGCCGGAGACAAGAAGAAAGAGACAGTGAGTCATTAACATTTGTACCTATGATTTAAACGGTAGAACAATTTAAAGAGACCACACATAAAAACAAAGACCAGTAGAGCGCCTCAGCCTAGGCTCTGAGGCCATTAGAGATGATCCAAGATGTTCACACATGGGATTCCTTCAAGCTGCGTGTGAGCCCCACTCCCCTTCCAAGCAGAGGGCAGGAGCTGAGGCGAGCAGAAGTCACAAGTATGGTGCCTATAAACTCACAGAATGTTACTCACGCCAGCCCGTCCGTGAACCTGGAAACAATGTCACTAACACTGAATCCCCGTGCTTGACCTTGTACATGTAAGAGATAAAGACATATTGTTTCTACCTTTACGGAACTTACACTAAAGTGGGCTGGATTTCTGTCTGAAAATTGCAGGAAAACACTAGGGGAAGCGTGTTCTCACTGAGTTTATGAAATGCACCACATCTGGATTATCAAATTCGGTTCAGATCCAAGCCACTGTTGAATTTTGCTTGCCTCCATGAATTTTGCTTGGCTCCTGGCCAGGCCTCTCTAAAATGTGCCCGCCTGCTGAGGGGAGACTTCTTCTACCCTCCACTGGAAGGCAAGTCCCAAGGGAGAAGGCCCTTAGTGACCAGTCCCGCCTCTCAGCTGAGCACTCTCCCCTCACTGTCCAACTCTTCATTGCCCCGAGCCCCGAAGCCCTCGTCCAGCTTCATGGGATGAACAGTGCGTGTATGTAAGAGAAGATGCTTCCTCTACCAAGCCAGCCTCTGCCAGCAAACCCATCCTCCCTAGGGAAAGCCCACCACTCCTCTTAACAGGTCCTCTCTTGGGACAGCCAGGTTTTCCTGGACAGCTGAGCCACATTTATTCCATCACAACTGATAAATAATCTTTTTCCAATCAACAAATGCCCTCTTTTAAGGCTCCCGCTTACCCTGCCCTTGGTGAGGACAGATCTGTGAGGAAGGGCCCACAGACTATAGGAATTAGCTAGAAGTCAAGGGTGAAATTCAGCAACAAGGCCAGAATGCAAATGCCTCTAGAAGCCCGGGCGAGGAGAGGGCACCACGCCACAGCATCTGCCCCTCCTGGATGTAAGCCTTAGGCCTGGCGTATTTGCTCACATGCCCCATAGATGGTTGCCAAGGGCACCCTTCCAGGACCGGAGGGTGGCTCTAACAGGCACAACTGACCTAATTGCACCGTTGCCTATGGAGTTGGGGCTTTTTTTGTTTTTGTTTTAAGATTTTATTTATTTTTTTTTAAGATTTTATTTATTTATTTATTTATTTGACAGAGAGAAATCACAAGTAGGCAGAGAGGCAGGTAGAGAGAGAGGGGGAAGCAGGCTCCCTGCTGAGCAGAGAGCCCGATGCAGGGCTTGATCCCAAGACCCTGAGATCATGACCTGAGCCGAAGGCAGAAGCTTAACCCACTGAGCCACCCAGGCGCCCTGGTTTTTTTTTTAATTTGAGATACTTCTCAATTCACATGCAGCTGTAAGACCTAATACAGAAATGTACCAGTTACCCAATTTCCCATAATGGTAACATCTGCAAACCATAGAATGATATCACAACCATTAATTTGACATTGCTACGTCCACCAAGTGTATCCAGTTTCCCAATTTTACCTGTACTTGTGTGTGTGTGTGTGTGTGTGTGTGTAGTTCTGTACAACTCCGTCACCCCGAGAATCCTTCATATTGTCTTTTATAACCACACCCTTCCCTATCCCCCTCGCATCCTTACCCCTTGGCTACCACTCATCTATTGTCCGTGTCTGTAATTTGTCATTTTAAGAATGTTATACAAATGGAATCGTACAGTGTGTAACCTTCTGGGGACTGGCTCTTTCCCTCCATAAATCCCTCGAGATTCATCCAAGTGGCTGGGTGTACCACTAGTTGGTTCCTGCTCACGGCTGTGCCTGTGGTTTTAACCATTAAGCAATATTGCATCTCCGCGTGGCACCAAGGCCCAATTACAAAGCCTTTGGGACACGATCCTCAAGGAGATCTCATTCTAAGGGAGAAGATATAGGTTGTTTGGTGTTTCTGGGTGGGAAAAGAACAAAACAAACATACCACAAGTGTTTCTAGATGCACACAAGCGTACCTCTGTCTCTTTCTTCAAACAGGAACCCAAATGATCCCCTTTCCTTAGCCGTAGTTGACAGCTCTCTCTCGTGTCTTCCCTCCTCCTTCCTTCCCAGGAACACATCTACAAGCTGATGAAGAGTGACAGCTATGCTCGCTTCCTCCGGTCGAACGCTTACCAGGACTTGCTGCTGGCCAAGAAGAAGGTATCTTTGGGAAGGGCAGGCCCGCCTTTCTTAGCACTGTTAACCCTTGCCTTGCTGCTTGCTGCTGATGTCCAATGAGAGTATCATCCCTTGGGTTTTATTTATTCTCTCTTTTCCTCTTTCCCCTCTCTGTCTGCTCCCACTCTACGGGAAGACAAGTAGAATAGTCACCACCTCAGCCCACCCCCCAGGTCCAGGGTGTGGCATCCTGTCTCCACGGCCCCATTACCTTGGCCTGTGCGTTCTGCCCACAGCAGGGAGTGTGACTAAATATCAAGGCCACGGTGTCTCAACATAAGATTTCAGGACTGGCGGTGACATCCGCAAATCCCTTAGGAAACCGGAAAGAGCCCCTCACTGCAAAGTCTGACCCCCTTACCACAGACTTTAGGTAAAATCTGACCTGCTCAGCGATGAGGATGAGACAAGGATCGGGGCAACCCCCTCACTGGGTAGAAAACCTTACAGATTTCAAGTCCTCCCCCCAGACCCCAATCTGGCCCCAGAAGTAACTCCTGGAATTGTCCCTTCCCCGATGCCCCACAGTGCTTGCCTTTTCTTTCAGCCACGAAATAACTGCTCCCTAGCTTCATAATTCTCCTCCCCTTGGAATCAAGTCATGGTTCCCTGCAGCCCTTGGCATCTGGACTGGGGGCGCCCAGGGACTCACAGCATGTAGGTGACAAGGGGCAGCTGAAACAGGAAGAACTCTGCTGGGTTTCTGGGACGAGGGCAGGCAGAGCCGGGAGGGGCCTGGGGTCTGGGAAAGGGGAGGCAGGAGAGATGGTTTGGGACTCCAGTCTGCCTGCAAACCCTCTGCGCTTTGCAGCTCTGCTCCGAGGCCCATGTGTGTTTAAGTGTGGCTCTCCTTGCACCCAAATCCACAGCTTCCGTGCCACGCCACTCAGGACCATGGATATCCCCTCGGCTCCCCTCGCAGCCAACCCCAGTCCCTGAGCTTACGGCTGTCCACCCATGCGCCCTCCGTCGGGCTGCCTCTCCCGGCCACACAGTCCTCCTCTCTGTGTACTGTCTGTCTCCCTCATGTGCCAGGATCCTGTCTACGTATCTGGTTGGTACCATTGAACTCCAGGGTCTAGAACAGCCTTTGTTTCCCGTTCTTCTGACGTGAGGTAGCCCTGAGAATATTCCTGATAGTCTGAGGAAGGGAAAGGGAATTCTGGAATGCCCAAGCTGTCAGAAACCCAGCTTTAATGGCTGCCTGCACCGCTTCCAACAAGTGTCACTCTTTGATGGAAAATGTGAAGCCTGGCCTCTTGCTGTTGGCCTTGCAGGAGGGTGTAGGTAGAAGGGTTCTGATGGAGGGGAACGTCAGATGCCCATTTTTTCAAGAAAAGCTATGGACACTTCTGGTATCTCCAGCCCAGATCTCATGGGAGAAGGCCAAAATGAATGTTCCAATTTCTCCTGCCTCAAGACCCTGAACTGATCACACTTTGGAGACACTCTGAGTTTCTAACAGTTTGGCTTATCTGGGCCCATCCGCATACCCAGGAGAAGCCACAGTCCATGCAGTCCTCTTAGAGGTCTGAACACAAAGGGGTAACACACTCCAGCTCAGGAAGTGGAGCCGAGACACCTGTGCCCACGGGTCCTCCCGTAAGAGGAGAACTTCTCAAAGGAGATCGCTCCCGTGAGGAAGGGACCCACAACAGCTTGCCTGTGAAATGTTACATGTGAAACTGATTAGAATGATCCTCCCAGCCCCCAGATGAAGGGATGTTCTCCGGCAGAAAAACTCTTGCAGATGCCAGTACCCTTGCAATATCCAGGGGTTCATCGTTTCCAAAAACAGTGACAAAACCTACTTTTTCTTCCATTTCTCCCTGAGAGTTTCCAGGTGTGGATTGGAGTTGTAACTCGGCATTTTCAGGTAGGCCTAGAAGTACCCTGATGTCAGAGATGGGCTTGCCGTGTGATATCAATGTCCAGGTCGTCAAGGTACGTGAGAGGTCCCATGCTCCAGCCACAAGAGGGAATCTCATCCGACCTCACTTTATTGCCTTTCCATCTTGTGGTGGAGTCTGGAGCCACAGCCTCCCAAGCCTTCCTCCCTAGGTCATCCTCTTTCCCAATATTGTCAAAGATAAGGTTAGCTATTCTGGCAAAGCAGGTTCTCAAGGGGCAGGTGAGCTGGGTTTCCAGGGCTCCTCCAGGATACGCAAGGCAGGAACCCGAATGAGTCAGAAAATGGTGCCCATCTGTGAGCAGCAACACAGTAGCCAGACGACAAGAATGACAGGCACATCGTGCTAGCTGCAGGGCCCAGGACCAGCCCGACCCCAGCCGAGTGTGTGCCGCCTATGCCGCGCACAGGATGGAAGCTGAGTCCTGCCGTCCCCAGAGCCAAGACTTGGTACGGTAACCTTTGGCTTCTTGTGGGAGGAAAAGGACCAGCCTGGCTCTGCCATGGTGTGTCGTGTGTGTATGTGTGTGTTGTGTTGTGTTTTCCTTCTGCGACGTCCTGTCTCCTGGCAGCCAGCAGAGGGGATAGGGGCGTGACCACCACCAAAGAAGCCCTCTGGCCTTGACCGCACAGACAGGTGGCTGCCCTTTCCTCCCACACGCACCCCACCCCCTGCTTCTAGCACCCTGCAGATCCACAGGCACCTGGCTGCTCCTTCAGCTCTCCACTTTCCATTTTTGCTGAGAGAGAGAGAATGTGTGTGTGTTTCCATGTGAGTGACTGTACTCTCCAGATTTCCCAGTCTCGGGCTCAAGACCCTAGAACAGGGCTCTAGGACGGCTCTAGGATCAACTAGCCAGTATTTGGGATGTAATTCATGTAATTCTCTCCCAAACCTCTTGGCAAAGCAGGAAACTTAGGGAGAGGGCCAGGAGCACACCACACCCTCCTCTCGTCCTATGGTACTGTGTGGTAGTGAGTGACTAGTCCTGGGAGGAGGTTTCAAGGGCTTTGCCTCTTCTTGCCCCTGGCAGGGGCTCCATAGCTAAGAGTTCTCCACAGGGGTCCCTGAGCCTCCTGTCACCTGCCCAGCGTAAACCTCAGAAGGGGTCACCTGTCTACACACCGAGAGGGCACTTTCTGTTCGAAACACTTCTTCTGAGGCCCAAAACATTTTGTCAACAGAGCGGGCGTGGGCAGACCCTCCTTGCTCTAAGGTCACAGAATGAAAGTCAACAGGGGACCAGTAGAAAGTCCCTGGAGTGAGTGAAATTTCTGGCTGCATCTGGGTGGGGAAAAAAAATCGCAGAGTCCTAAGCCCGACTTCCAGAGGCGTTGGTGACCTCACCTTGCCCAGAGCCACTTCCTGACATCCCATCAGGATCCCCAGCCTTCAGGGGTAGTCTGTTCTGGGTCCCCATGTGAGGCCCCCAGGCATCTGCCTGCAGATGGGGGCAAATGAGGGGTGCCAGCCTGCGAGCACAGCCCGTGGGACACAGGGAGCAGGCGGAGTCCCGTGCAAAGGCACAGAGGCTTGGACTCCGAGCCCCACAGTGCCACGGGCGGTGCCCTTAGAAGCAAACACCCCCTTTCCTAATGAGGCAGCACCATCTCCGGCAGGCTTCTGTTTGCTGTCTCTCCTGCTGCCTATCACCTACGGCGCTGGCTGCTTCTCTTCTCCCGTTTTTCCCCCTGTTTTGCTGTTGTTTTTGTTCATTAGCTGCCGCTGCTGCTGTTTGGAAACCACATGTAAGCTGAAGAGTTTTTTTTTTCTGTATTTTTCTCCCTACCTTTTTTTTTTCCCCCCCTAAAGCCAGAAAGTGAGCAAGGTCGTAGAACTTCCTTAGAAAAGTTCACTCGCAGTGTGGTAAGTTCGGCTGGTTTTCTTCCCTCAACGTTTCTTCTGGTTTTTCTTTGTTTCTTCAATTTTTTTGTTGTTGGTTGTCGTTTCCTTCGGGGAGGGAGGGAGTCCAGGGCTTTCCCCGACTCGATACACCCTTTTTCTTTTGCGAGCGTCTGCCGCTTCTCTTCTAGGGGTGGGGGTGCAGACCCTGAGCACCTCCCTCTGCAGAAGGTGCACACCGCCGCCCAGCCTCGGGCCGTGCGTTTGATCTTCTGTTCGGGGCTTTGAGGAGGAAGGACCCTGCTGCCCTTAGGGCTGCACGGCGTGTGCATCTTCTGTGGCAGCCCAGGGAGAAGGCCATCGAACTGTACCATGAAATAGATTGGCTCAGAACCATAGCTCATCTAAAAAAAAAAAAAAAAAAAAAAAAATCCAAATTTCCATCCGTGAGCTCTAGCCATCACACAGGTGCAGGTCGCGAGCTGATGCTGCCACGTAGCGGCTTTTGCGGGGGCAGAAGGTGCCGTGCTGCATGGGTCCTGGCGATGCCATCTAGCTGGCGTGTGTGTTAGTGGCCTCTGCATGAGTTCCGACGTCCCTTACGGTCCCTGTCAGCCTCATCCACGTAGCGGGACAGGGAGAGGAGGGGCAGTAGGCATGAAGCGGAGGAAGTCCCTGTGCTCTCCAGGGTCAAGGCCTGATCAAGTTCCCTGGGGCCTTGACTGGAGTGAAGGTGGGCTCCAGGTTGACTCTTCTTGTAGGGAAGTGGCCTGTTTCTCATGCACATCCAGCTTCAAGGGGGCTGGAGAGCAACACGGTGGCAGATAGGAGACCCCGTGGTAAGAGGCAAGACCTCTGAATTCGTAGACCTTCCCCATGGCGCATGGTGCAGATTCTTCTGTCCTGGGGTCTGTAGAACACCACAGACCCATCTCTCCTCTTCGTGACATTCTCTCCAAGATTCGAGCATAGGCCTTAGTGTTCAGGAAGGATTTGGGCTCACCTAGCCCCTCACTCATCAAAAACAAGCTGCTGAGTCCATGGAGCCCAACCAGCACTGTTAATGTCAGACCAGGGAGAAGCAAAATGGCAGCCAGAGAACAGGATGCCCATGCCCCATTTCCCTTCCCAAAAGACAGCAACCCACTGATGCTGACTTGCCCTCTTCTTCCCCCTCTGTTGAAGATGAGAGTCCTTATAAACCTGACCCTTGTGTGATCCATATATCTCGTTCATCTTTTTAACATAAATTCTAAGAATTCTGGGTTGAAAGCAATCTGTCATAGCTAGATGCATTTTTACGGAATTTAAACATGATTTTGAATTTGCTATAGATGTAAACATCACAATAGCTGTGGTAGGAGGGGATTTAAGATATGTGTGTTCACCCCTTCGCTTCTTTGGTCCTCTCTCTCTCTCTTTCTCTCTCTCTCTCTCCCTCTCGCTCGCTCTCTCTCTGTGGCCTTTCCTTATGAGAAATCAGAACGTGCCAAATAGAAGGCTTGAGGTCCCTGGTGTGTCTTCGTGGCTGGTTTGCCATGGCTGTGTGGCTTCCCACACCCAGAAGCTGCCAGAGGCTGTCAGAGGCAAGGCCTATGGAGTTTACCCACCCCCGAGGCCCTATGCAGAATGGTGGGAACCCAGGCTTCCCTCTTGCTTTTGAGGTGAATGCTGTGGGTAGAGGAAGCTTAAGGATTCTGTCGACAAACCGAGAGTGTCCTGTGAGGCCAGCTGGACCACTGGGTGCAAATTGCAGGAGAGGAGAGCTCCCAGAGCCCCGTGGAAACCCTTCAGCTTGACCATGTGGGCTCAGGGTGTGAGAGAGAAAGGCTGGTCCCCAGACAAGAGGTTCACACATCTCCAGGCTGCTTTTCACAAGAAGTGGTATCGGGAAAGCCAAGAAGGATCTCGGTGAAGCTCTGTGAAGAGCTTTTATCCATGTCCCTTCCTCCCAGAAGTAGTGTTGGGTCAGTGGTTTTGTGAAGTCCGTTAACAAAGCATTTGGAACGAGAAAATACCAGACACCTTCCAGTTGTCTCAAGTGTGCATGTGGGACAAATTACAGAGATGTTTTCAGGGCTAGCTGGAGGAGAAAAATCTTCCAAGCTTCTGAGATTTTTGGCATCTATATGATAAAAGGTCCAAACTGAAGAAAAAAAAAAAAAGATTATAAATTCCCTGCTGTTCTTTTTGTGATGACCCTAATGGGCGGTGCATTCCAAGTTTACGGTTCCAGTGGTGAAAATGGATTTGCATTGATGCCTCCACACTTCCTGTGCCCTGGGGGCAACACCACATCCCAAGATGTGGCTGTGTCTGAGGAAATGGTCTGTGACTGTAGGACAGTGGCAACTCTCAGAGGATTTGAGGCTGGAACCCCAGAACTTGGTCTAAAACATCCCAGTGTTCTAACCAAATGGAATTAACCCACCAACCAATACGCTTTGCAATCTGGTAGCCATTTTCCGGATATACTGTCCGTAACGTGCTAGATCTCTCTAAAGGGAGATCTGTATGACTCTGTCATTTGCCATCTCCTGCAAACTATAAAAATCAATGAAAGACTAGTTGAATAGCATTCCCACATTACTGGGAAAGGTGGATAAGAAGACCATCCATGTCATGGGACTAACAATGAAAAAACTAAGGAGTGAAGCTACACAGTTCGTGGACCGAGGATGTGGGCCAGCTTCCAGTTAGGACTAAATGATGGCAAGAGGCCTGGATCCAGGTGGTCGGAGAGCCCCATCAGCTGTCCTCCCATGCCAGTGTCCTTTCTTTTCTTGGTAAAAGAAGATAGCAAATTGTTGTTTCCAAGTCTTAAGAGGTCTTATGACATGGAGGGCTTATCTGTTAAAGGCCAGAGATGGCCTCTTTCCCAGGAGATGCTAAGGAGTCGTTCCATGTGCTTCATGGAAGCTGCTGGGGCCATGCTAGTTTGGGTGCAGAACGAGCCTTGCAATGCCCAGTAGAGGCAGCTCTGTGAGCTTCTCCTTCCAGTGGAAACTTCATTCTGAGTCACCCAGAACTTGAGTATACAATGCATTTTTTAGGGGGATATGCTATGCCAAACATCATGCAGTTGCAGGGCACTCAAGCCCCGGGGCATGCACAAAGCCCTGCTGATTTGGTAGGAAGGCTCATGTCTAAGACCAAAGGTAACTGAAAGTCTATGGCATGGTTCAACCATGCACCTTGAATGAAGGTGGAACCTTCATTCAAAACAGGAGACAGGACACCCCCGATGGGCCCCAGCCCCACAGAGGGCCAGCTGACCAAGCATGGTGCAGTCTGGATTTCAGCCCCTACTTGACCTTCAGCTGCCCTTGGGCAGTGAATGACCCACACCACTGCACATGGTGGGGGTCTGCTCCAAGGAGGCCCAGTCCGAGAACTCTAACCTACAGCTGCCTCACAAGGGGAAGGATGGACCCACACATGGTTTCGGATTATATGAACCCAGCCTATCTCCCCCTGAGTCCTGTGCACTGGGAGGCTTCCTCCCACCATGGCTGTGAAACGGGAGAGCCACCGCGGGGAGCGTGAGGGCCACCACTGTGGCTCATCTTTGCCTCCCTGTCCCCCTCCTCTGACTGCTTGGTGGGGGTCCTGTTGTGACCACCTGGTGGAGCGGGGACTTCTCAAACTCCAGACCACTCCCTGCCGATCAGCGCCCAGCAGCCTGCTGTTCGTTCTCTGCCACCCTCCTGGCGGACGAGGCGGGTGTGAGGGTGGCCAGAGCAGAAAGGCTTGCTGCCCCCTTGCTCTCTCTTATGCATGCTCCTTCCCTCAGGGTCTCCTGCAAGCCACCACACACCCCCCACCCGCCACGGGCTGACTCTGACACAGAGGACCCAGGAGGCATAGGAGGAGGGGACAGGAAGCAAAGCTCCTTCTGCCAAGGCTCAGCAGCGCCATTTGGCTGTCCCTTTCCGAGCAGTGGCTGAAGCTCCCTGGGGAGGAGAAGCAGGGAACGTCCTCTTCTCCTTGCGAACAGTTCTGTGGAAGCGGCCTCGGGGGTGATGCTCTCGAGGGGGGGGTGGCGGTCAGCAGCCTTCCTTGACACCTGGGCCTGGGGGTTTGACTAAAGCCCCAGCTGCCCCCTTGGGAGCTTCATCAGCCAGAGCCTCAGGCTCCAAAGATGGGAAATGGGATTGGGGGCACCTGAACAAGCACGAGAGGCCCCCAGAGGGGAGCTGAGATGAGGACCAGGTTCACCCACCTGAGAGAACTCGGCAATGGAGCTTCATCCAGGTGCTCCTTGGAACTGAAACCACAGGCCTGGAAGCTGAGGGGGCCTGGCCTATTCCCAGGAGCTTCTCCACCACAGGCGTTTCCATCCTGCCAGCCAAGGAATGCGGAGGGAAAGCCAGGCAGAGACCAGGAAGCTCTGGGAGCCAGCTGTCACCCGCCCTCCCTTGCCCCTCCCTCTACCCCCCTCCTCCCTCCCTGGCCGAAAGGAAAGCTAATGAGAGAGGAAAAGTCAGCAGCTCACCTCCCCTCCTTTCCAGGCAGCTCTGCAGGAAGAAACCCCAGCTCCAGGCCCAGATGCTGAACAGGAAGTGGAAGGCCGAGGCTGCAGGCAGGGGTGCAGCTGGTAGACGGGCAGGGCACCCCACCAGCCCAGCAGTAGCAGCTCCTTCCGCAGGAGGCTGTTTCCCCTCCCCCGCAGCATCCTGGCGGACAGCTACCCACTCCGAAGGAATGAGTTCTCAAATACCTAGACTCAGCAGAGCCCCCAAAGGGCTTTGACCTCAGTCAAGAAAAAAATCCTTTTGGGCCTCCAGCAAAGAACTCTTGGCTAAAAATCTTTATATAGGGTTGGTCTTGATGGCAGACAATCTTTGGTCCCCTCTGGAACCACTGGGTCGGACTGTCATTCTAGGATCTCCCACGTCAGAGCCCGGAGCCCCAGCAGTAGTGAAGTCGTGGCTGGCCTAGGGATGGAGAAGGACTTCCGTGGTAGTATTTGGGAGGGGAAGCGTAGACTGCTGCCTCTCTCAAGCAGTGAGGACTTCTGGGACCACGCAGAATGGCTCCTGCTTCTCGCCACAGCTTACTAGCTGGGCAACCTCAGGCAAACTGCTAGCCCACTCTGAGCCCTGGTTTCTTCCTAAATACAATGGCTTGGACTAAATAATCTCTACAGACTTTTCCAGCTGGGAGTGTCCATAGGTCTGGGCTTCTTTCTGAAGGCTAAGATTCCTGAATTGTATGAATCATCTCTCAGAATGAACAAAGAGCTAGCTGCCTTCCTGATGGGAAGGCAGCTGCCAGCCTTGGAGACGGGACTGAAACTATGGATAGCATTGAGTTGGATCTGTATTTAAAAGTCTTGGGCAAGGCTGTAAGGATAAAGCACCAGCAGAACTAAGAGTGCCATGGGCTCCCTAAGCCATAGGCCTGCTCAGATCCCCAGGCTCACACACCCTGTGACCCTTGAAGGGCAGGGAGGAGGGGTCCCCAGAAACGCAGTCAGCAACATGCCTGCCAGTTCTGCAGTCCCCGCCCTTCCAGAGGGACGCCCAGCTGGGTGTGTAGGGGGAGGTAAGGGGTGAGGTCCACTGGGCAGAAGGGCAGGCTCCAGAGTGGGTGCCGTGGCACCCCACCCACCCCGTGCCTTGGAGGGCTTGGGAAGGAACACAAGGTGAGCATCTGGGGACCTCAGCATCACTCTGCGGCTCACCTGCTCCCACACTTTCTGGGTCCCTGGAGAACCCTGGGCCAGCTGGCCACTGTCCTCTCTCAGAGATGGGCAAAAGGAGGTTACCCGAGTGTGTGCTATCCTGGTCATAGCTGGTGGTCAGTGAAGCCTCCTCTGTCCCTCTCCCTCCATCTTGGCTCCAAGTAAAGCTCCACAAAGCTTACTTAATAGTAGAGGGTTGTAGTTGGAAAAGGCACATGTAAAAGTCTATTTTTTATACACATGCTATAACGTGTCGGACAACCAAATCAGCTTGGCTGCTGGGAGGCAGAAAAGGAAATGTGGTCCAGGGATTCCCGATGGCAGGGGACGGGCATGGGTCTTCTGAAACTTTGGGCAAGAGTGAGATTTTTGTGTATCACAAAGGGTCAGATGTTGTCAGTTTGGAGAAGCTCAGCACAACGTCCTGCTGCTCCTTTCAGAAGGAGGAACCCCCAGCTGTTGCAGCTGATGATTCAACCTGTCAACCCAAAGCAGCCAAACCCCCTCTCCCGCACGGAGTGCCTCCCCCACCGGAGAGAAAACCCAGCAGTGCCTCGGTGTCCCCACACAGGGGGCACGTGGGGCACATGGAGCCAGGCTCTGCAAAGCCTCCCCACTTCCTCTCGCCAGCCCTCCCTCCCCACCACCCAGGCCCTCTTTTGCCTTCCCTAGACCCCAGTGTGACGAGCAGTCAAGTGCAAATCGAACTCCTCTGAGGCAGAAAGGCACAGCTGTGTGTTTACAGCCACTGACTCAGATCCAAATCGCATACCCTGCCAGTCTCCCGCAAGGCAGGCCGGGGGCAAACTGTGTCTGTATGTGCCAGGCGGGAGTCTATTTTGGGAAGTGACCTGCAGCCCTTTGCCATATCAGAGCCTTCCTCTCACCCCCCAACTCAGGAAAGACGTCCTTCTAGAAGGAGCTCTCACTTTAATAGCGGCTGGTGGGGTTGTGGGATTTCATCCTGTTCCTTGTCACTTACGTAGTCAGACGTTTGGCACCTGTCCCCAGGCAGCCATATGGGAACAGCCGCGGGTTCCCACCTGTCCAGTGAGAAGGTAGAGGGTGAAGGTGACCGCAGGGCCCTCAGTGGGAGGCAGAATGGGAAATACAGATGGCTCAGTAAGGCAGGATACCCACTTCTGCAAAGGATGGAATCCAGTTCTATTCTGCGCCGAGGACAAAGGGGCTGGAGAGAGAAACCCCCAGGGTTAGTCAGGCTTTGGCATAGCAGGAACCGAGGAAGGGAACAAAGCTGCCAATGGCAGGGTCAAGGAGAAGAGACCCAAGTCTGCCTGTGTCCAGACGGGAAAGTTAGAAGTCAGAGAGTTCAGGGTCTAAGGACCTTAAAGGCTAAGAAGTAAAACCACCCTGGAGTTCCCCCCAAATGAGCTCCCAGTGAAAATGACTCAGGGGTCTCCCATTTTGTACAGCAGCAAGTGAGTGTCTTTGGTTCGAGTCAAGTTTGGGAATCTCAGCATTCTGGAAGGAGGGCAGGATGTAAAATCTTCCATAGGAACAATCTGTGAAATGTGGCCAAGTAGCCGAATGCTCACTGGACACTGCTGCGGGGGAGGGGGGTTGAGAAAGTCTCAGAGCAGGGGGGTTTTCAGTTTGATGTTACCTGAAGGCCCATGAGAGAAGGACCCTTCAGTGGCTCCCCAGCAGATAGGAAGGTGAGGCAGGGCTGGGAGCGTGGACCCTCCCCAGCAGTGGCAGGGCCCTGAAATGAGTGATCCTTCCACTCTCCCTTATCACCGCTGAATCCTTTCCACCTGAGCACCTCGGTCCCAACAGCGAGGGTTCTTATTGGGATTCTATTTGGCAGGAACTTTCCACAACCCCCTTGTCAGCCTGGAGGATGGTAGAAGGATGGCAGTCATCACTACAGCCCCCTGCTGTAAAGAATATTTATTCAGGAGCTGCCCTAAGGTTGTAACCAATAGCCATTCCTGTCCCTCCCCGCCCCCACCTCCACTCTCTGTGTTTGCCCAGAATTGAGTAAAGCAAGTGTATTCAATGGCTGGTAAGAGGGTGAATTCATAGATCTGGGTCAACCAGAAAGGCAGTTTCCGGTGGTAGGTCACATAGCCCTACCCTATCAACGTCACTTTGGAGGACTCAGATGAAGAGAAAACATATCAGTCCTATTCACAGATCCGCACCTGCAAGGTATTGTTCATTCGGTAGACAATGGAATTCTATTGGAAGAGTATCTCCTTCAGGTGGATGGTGGGTCCAAAACAACCACATAAAATTTCACAAGACAAAAATTTATGTTTAAAAAAATTCAGCCTCATAACTATAGTATGGCATTCATAGCCTTTGCTGTAATTCCTCAAAAGCAAGATGCAATTGCCTTAAAAGAAGCAGCAGCAGCAGCAGCAGCAGCTTTAGGCTATAATAACCAAAGTGGAATGACCAAAAGAGAAAAGTGTCGCACTGCTTTTGTGTTGTTCTAGACTGTGTTGAATCTTGGTTCTAAGCACCCCCCCCCCAAGCAATTTGTCAGGAACTTGGACAATCCAGGGAAAATTTGGAAGAGAGTAGCTGGCGAAGCCATGTGAGGTGGGATAGAGATGCCTAGCCCCTCAGGAGACTAGCTACCCATCAGGAGATCTATTTGTGTCTGTCTTCCACAGTAAGTCGGCCTTTCTGGGTAGTTTCAGCCAAACCTAGGAGAAATGGGTAGAAGATACAGGGAGGGCCACCCTGCTGGAGAATAACAGTAGCAACTTCCCAACAGAGGGGTATGTCACCAGGAGGATCACCAAGCTCCCTGGAAAAATGGAGAAGCCAAAGGTATCGTAAAGCGGGCTTCTTCATTGGAATCTATCTTTTTTTTTTTTTTTTTTTTTTAAAGAGAGAGAGAGGGAGAAATGTGGGGGAGGAGCAGAAGGAGAGGGAAGGAGAAAATCTTACGCAGCCTCCATGCCCAGAGTGTCAAAGCCCAATGCTGGGCTAGAGCTCATGACCTCGAGATCACGACCTAAGCAGAAATCAAGAGTCAGCTGCTCAGCCGACCAAGCCACCCAGGTGCCCCTCGAGCCTCTATTTTAGCTGGAATCCTCTGGTGCGTTAAGTATTTGTTAAATGGATCCTACTACTATTATTCTATGGTTTCTAAATAAGCCTTAGAAAAGAAAGTGGATCATATGGAGGGAGTTTGCTGAGATTGGAGGAGAGGGATCCAAGAGTCAGATTAGCCTCTGGAGGCCTTGAGGGAGAAAAAGCCAGATGATGACACAGGCCAAGCAAGGGAAACTGTCAGAGAGTGGAATTACTGCCTTTCACATGTCATCCTAGCCTTTTGTTTTGTTGGGTGGTTTTTTGTTTGTTTTTTTTTTTTAAGTCAATCGAGGCTGCTGCAGCTGAGCTCTGGCAAGAGGGCTCTCTCCCTGAATGCCTGAAAGGAGGTCAGTGAGCAGAGGACACAGGCACCCGCTGGCCCAGAGCAGCTGAGTGACAATGGTACAGTCAGGCCGAGCACAGCCAGGGTGGGCTTGCGCATGGGGGACCCTGGCTCTGAGTTGGAGAGAGCTTGGCCTGTCCTCCTTCCCATCCAGAAAGGGTGCTTTTCTGAAAACAGCAAAGATGAGAAAGCCAGGTGCCTTTCACCCAATGCTAATAGTAGATTTCAGGTGGGCAAGCTGGTTCCAGCCCCCTCTCCACGTGGCCATGAGCAGAACTCGCTCCCCAAGGCCTCAGACCAGGGAGAAACTACCCTTCTGGGGCCCCCTCCTCCTGGGCTCTGCCTGGAGGACTTCTCTAAAGCCCAACTCCGGGGAAGGAAGGGCTCTCGTGTCACATTCTTTCCAGCTGTCCTAAAGACCAGCACAATTGCAAATGACACTCCCTCTTCTCCCAGGCTTTATCGGGGCTGCTTTCAACTCATCATGGGATTGTATAATTATGGTGATTACAGCTTATGGCTTTTTTCCTCTCCTCATCTCTTGCTTTCAGATTCTTTGAGGTCTCTCATTAAACATGGCGATCCCCGTAAAGTCAGCAGAGTTTTAATAAGACATCTTTTAAAGCTAAAGAAAACCCACTTAGGGTTGATTGGTACTATGTTCCCTCAGACAGTCCTTTAAAACTCTGTCAGGCACCATTGGGACCCAAATAGAAGAGGTGGAGGGGGAAAGGTAGGGGGATCCGGAAGGCACTCATGCTTTTTCACGGGGTTGGAGAACATTCCATGCCATGCCCCTGGCCTTTCTCATTTGCACCAAGAGCAGTATGTATCTGAACCCTCATGTCCAATGGAACTGTCAAACAAGGGTAGAAGGCCTGGCCTTTAGATCATAACAAATTAAGTTGGAACATAGAGCTAGAGCAGTCAGAACAAAACCCAACCCAAACTTGTCATCTGCAGCAAAAGTAGAGAGGAAGTCCTGATGGGTTTTCTGTCCTGGATGATACTGGAAGGTTCTGGGGCATCCATTTTTCTAAATATGTAGAGGAGTCAACCATTGGCATTTGTGAGTGATAGCCACGCAGGGATCCTATACTTGATGGCGGTTTCCTTGATAATGACACAGCTCCAGAGCCCGTCATTTGCTACCTCTCAATGGTAGCTTTTCCTAAATTGTTTCTAGATCTGTGGGACGTTATGGGAAGGATCACCAGGAAGAAGTGCAGGTGCAGTGCTCTTCTGCACCTGGTGCAGGTGCAGCTTTGCTCAGGTTTCGTGTCAGGGTCCTCTTCCTCTCCACCTTCCCCAGGACCACATGAGGAAGCATAGCGAGGTGCCCCTTGCCCCTGCCTGCTTTGAGAGGCTCCTCGTGGCTACTGCCCAGAGTTGTCCAGAACACTCCTGACCCCGGCTGTAGCAGGGAGTCACATCTGGGCTGTGCCTGCGCAGTGCCAGCCATCCAGAGCCAAATGTTAAAACTTGGCAGCGACATTTCCAACTGCGACCACCTGTTCACCTTGCCCCAAGAACAATGTCCCTTTGGTGCCGCTCGGAATGCAGAAAGGCAGGCTGGGTTAGAGATGGACAGTCCCGGCTGACTCCTGTCTGTCCGCCTGAGATTGGCGTAAGACCCCAGGGGAGCCGCTCACTTGGCCGGCGGGTGTAACACAGCCCCAGCCTACTGCACACAGCGGATGCTGGCGCTGAATGAGGGTGTAATAGTAGTCCCTGACATTTCTGGGGGGCTCACAGTGCTCTACTGTGGGTGTCTGCACCACGCTGAGCTTGGCCAGCTAGGACTCTGGTTCTATGTCAGCTCTACTGCTTAGCAGCTTCTCTAAGGCTCGGTTTCCTCATCTGTAGAGGGGAGATAAGAGTAAATAATTAAGTGGGGGAAAAATACACCCGATGCTTAGCAGAGTGGGTGCTTAGCAGAATGTTGGTAGCATATGTGCTCAAGGGGAACTCTTCCCATTACTATTTTCATTGTTACATTTTTGTTCATCCCCGCCCCCACCCCCTGTTTAGCTCGTATTACCTTACTTAATTTCCCAGAGTATTCTCTGAGTAGGTATCGCTCTATTTCTTTTACAATCAAGGGCAACTACGTGTGTATCTCATATATGACAGTGTATGCTAGATGCATCCAATTGCCACAGTGACCAGCTCATAGAATGACTTGATATTTCGTAGCTCTTATTACTGGCTTGTTTTTAAAGTCCAGAGCCAGTTTCTCTGCTTTCCCTGAGAACGGAGGGACCGAAGTGACTGGCAAACCAGCTTCTGCCCTATAGTCAGTTTCTTGGGGGCCCCCTAAGCACCTCCCAGGAGGCCATGAGAGCTGTGTGGTGCGGGGAGTGGTGAGAGCCACCTAGAAATTGTTGCATCCATTGTCAGGACCTGGCATTTGCCACCCCCCACCCCCACCGAAGTGCACAACCCCTGAAACACCTCCTGCTTCCAGACATGGATCAGGAGTGGTTCTTCCCATAAGAACGTGAAATGCAGTCCTCCAGATGTAGCATTCCACTCAACAGAAGCCTCGTTCCCAGAAACCCTCACCTCTCCGCTGTCTGCCCGTCTGCAGCCGCTCTGAGCACCCAACCTCACCGAGTCTGGTCGCTCCATCTGCCAGATAAACAAAGGCTTGGATTTTTTTCAGCCACACACTACAAAGTGGGGTTGTCGGAGGAGTCAGAAGCAAGTGGCAGGGGATGCTTTGAAATCCCTCCTAAACCAGATCCCCGGGGTACATGCTTCTTCAGCTTGTAGTATCGACAGACACCGAAGCGAGGCCATTTCCACTGACACGAATGGCTTCTTCCGGGGGAGAATCCGGGTTTTACATATGTATCTTTAAGTAACTGCTTGAAGTTTGCGGTGTTTGTCAAAGATCGGCATTTTAGGAGCCTGATAGAAAGCTCTGCAGCCAATCACATGGTTGCTTATGCAGCTTGCACGAGATGCTTCTATGAGCGCCTGTGCCGCAAACACGCACACGAGCGTGCCCCCCGCTGTCCGCACAGGTGCCTGCGCGGCCTGCCTGCCCGGGCCTCTGCATTCAGTGTATGGGACGTGAGTAACATACGCTGCCGCCTTGCATGTGCCTCTGCGCATGCGTTGCATGCCCGTTGCAGCCGTGCGCATGTCTGGGCAGGGGCCACCCGAAAGCCGCAGGTATTCATGGTTTCAGCTGGATAAGTTATTCTTCACTTCCCTTCCTAAAAACACAATTGCCTAGTGCTGCTGGCGCAGAGTCAGAATGGCCGCTGCATTTCACCCCCGAGGTGGCTTCCTTCCAGCAGTGGGTGAGTGATCCCGGCGTCCGCACTCTCTAACCTTTTTTGGGATCCTTCTGCACAGAAGGTGCTCCAAAATCCGGAAGAGATGATCTGTTTGTCCGTGGCCTTGTCTCTGCCCATCACTCTCGTTCCCACACCCTCGTTCCACGAACAATCAGCAGTACCTACTTTTTGGTGTCCCCATTATTTTTTTTTTTTTTTTTTTTTGCATCCATAGTTTTTTCTTCATAAGAGGCAAGGAGCCAGGGGTCCCGAAATGACGCTAAGATGTAAGTCCCTTGTCCCAGAGGCAATGCGCAAATAACGTCTTTAGGTACTGATCGCTTCTCCTGGGCCCCTAGCAAAACGGGAGAGAAATGCTCACTACCTTCCACAATGCTTTTAAATCCAACAGCAGCATCCTTAGGCTTACGGTTCCCACAACCTTCCTCTGTGGCCCAGGGCCAAGTCCTGCGGGAAACTTGCAAATCTCACATTTCTACATACTAGACCATCAGGGGAGAAGAAAGCTGGGTGAGCACCTATCCTCTGTTCCACGGGCGCAAAAAGCTTTACAACAACAGATAAAAAGGGTTCTTAGGGAAGAAGGTTCCCATCCATTGACCCAAGTTTCTATCAAGAGATCTCTGAAAATGCTGCTTGACGGATCCCCTGATGCACTCTTTCAGGTCAGAAATACATGTGTGATAAATGCCTGTTGTGGCGTGTTCCTGGTGGTAGGGAAGAAAGAAAACTAAGTAGTCCTCCCTTGCCTTTGTGTCCAAACGGACATGGACATTCATGGAAAGATTATGCTTTGGGGTGGGGGGAGGCAGTCATCATGTTGACTGCCTGTGCCTTCTAGGCTCTGCTTTGGAAGCTGGCTTAACCATGGACCCCAACCTATGGATGAATTTTGGGTGACCGTGTGTGTAGGAGAGGAAAAGTGCCCTTGGGAGGTGGAGTTAGAGTCCCATGGTTCTGCAGAAGAGTCACATGCTGCCCGGCAGATGATTCCTCCTGCTGTCTCTTCCACTAAACTTCAGTGGCACTCTCCCCTGGAGCCATGGCCAAGGGTCACTTGAACGTCCTACTTGGAAAAAAGCATCATGTCGTTACTAGTAGCAACACGGCCATGTCCCTGTTTCCTCCAGTCTTTTGACCATTGCCTAATTTGGAGTGAACCAGAACTAAGATCCTAAAGTGCATCTGGGAGGGACGGAGGAACAGGGAAGAGGAAGGCATTGCATGGGCTAAAAGAAGACATACTACTGAGGGATCTCACAAGTGAAATGCCCACCTCCACTCCACTCCTGAACCCCCAAAAAGCTTCCCTGCAGGCTGAGTATACAGAGAGCACCATGGTTTTTCAGTCAGAACCAGAGGAAGGACGGATGGAGATCTGATATGAAAGGTGGGAGGCATTTCCCCTGCACAGGAAGAACACAGGCAAGGTGGAAATGCACGGCTTGGGAAGGAAGCTGGGGGATCAGTGCCTGGGCAGTGGGCCACCAGCGTAGGGCACAGCTGCTCTTCCCTTGTCATTTCTGGCGTGCCTGCCTGTTCTAGATTTGTCCCTGCATAGCTGGGGGACGTGGAGGAAGCTGTCCCACCACCCACCAAAACTAACAGGCAGAGGCTGGCCATTGCAAAGAGCCCCAGAAGTGATGAGCCGGATGGAGGGTAGGAGTCAGAGGGCTAGGCACACCACCCACAGAGGACTTCTCCAGCCCCCTGATTTGGGCACTTGGTTCTAATTGGAATTGGTTCTAATTAGAGTAAGGCAGCTCTGGCTGCCCCTCCTTAGAAAGGTAAACATTACACCTGCTTCTCTCCTCCGTGGGACAGTTGCTATGGAGACCCTAGAGGCAGCAGCACCAATAACATGAGAGCACAAAGAGAAGTGGTAGCATCACTTGGCCTGTCCAGCAGGTGCACCTTAAAGCCACGTGCCCCAGGCAGTGGTGATGGGTGCCCCAGCTCGGTGCAGCAGCCGGGCTCTCTTTGCCAGGCTTGCCGGCCAGAAGGTGGCGCCTTCTCTCTCAGGAGTCCCAAATGTGAGGAAGGGAAGAATGTCAGGCAGAGCAGAAATGCTTGAGATGGTCTCAGGCATGCCCAGGGGTGGAAGCTTCTTTCTCAGTGAGGTTGAGAAAATCTCCCTGGGCTGCCCAAAGAGATGGCCTAGTGGAGATGGGCATGGAGGAGTCACTAGTCTCTGAGCGTTTCCATGTGCCTCCTTCCTTGAGAGTGAGGGCTGCATACAAAGTAGAAAGTGTATGGCTCATGGAGGCCGACCCACTTCTCTCTGCCACTGGCCAGCTGTATGCTCTCAGGCAAGGGACTCAAACTCTGTTTGAGCCTGTTTCTTCATCTGTCCTGACGTAATACATCCTAAGACTTTAACCTAAGGTGTCTCAAGACTTTAGATTGGCAAGGAGAGTGGGAACATTAACACAAGTGTCTAGGCAATGCCTAGTGTGTTTGACCCACAATAATTGTTCAATGTTCGGTCAACAGGTGGCTGTTAGTAACTGTCCTCAGTAGCTAACCTGTACCCCTGATAATGGGCCTATCCCTACCCTGTCACCATCAAGGTCTGCGCTAATTGAAGAGAAAGGAGTGCACCTGGGATCCTGACGCCAGCCCACCAAGCAGGGATAAGAAATTCACAGAGAAGGTCCCTAGGAGATAGATAAGGGATAGGTTGGTCCTTTCACATTTAGTATAGTTAGGAGCGCTGGAAACTCACATTTCTAAATTAAAAAATAAACATTTTTAAGGAAAAATTAAAATCACTGGTAGCTGCCAATATAGGCTAGAGTAAGTTTTCTGCTAACAGTCCCAGTGACCGTTTATGGGAATTGTTTTCAGAAGATATGACTACTGGTAGATTCCATAGGCCCGCCATTTCCTTGGCAAAATTCAGTGGTTTATACCGCTGGACCTAAGATAGAGACCTGTTTCAAAAGAATCCGTTATTTTTATTATGATGATATTCATTCTTTTTTAACAGGTTTACATGTACAGGGATGAATATTAATTCTTCAGCCAGTGGATTTTTTTTTTAATGATTCAATTTTCACCTGTTCCTTGACTTTTTTTATTTGAGTGTTTGTTTTATGTTTGTGGTATCTTATTTTTGAAAGTCAAATAGAATATTTTAAAGCCAGATAAAATGCCCTTCAGCTCCTGAGAGAGATCAGAAAGCTTTGCAAGGACCCAGGAGTAATACAGACCCCAGGAATGGATTTTGCCACCGGCTCCAGCCCCCCACTACTGAGGAGTGAGGAAGCCAGAAGCACCCTCCCCTCCTCCCTGTGCAGCTCTGGCCTAGCCCTGCTGTGGATTAGCAGTGTGTGAGCTTTGGCTAGTCCCAAGACCAGGTTTTCCCCCTTTCATTTGCCCCACCTTGCATGAGGTTCAACAGAGGGCGAGTGGATGAGAGATGGAGAGTTGAGATTTTTGAAACTCTTCTGTATTAAGGATGGATTTTCCTGCCAATCTTCTGCCAACTTTGAAAACCTCTACACCCCAAGCAAGTAGGCACTCTTTCCCCAGCTTGAAACACCATTGAGAAAGAGGATGTCACAGAATTCCTTATAGGCCCTTTTGAAATCATTCCTTTTGTTTTGCTCTGTGGAAAAGGGGCGCCAGGGGTCACCAACCTCCAGAGAAGTCACTCTATGAACTCAGACAGGTTCTTGATTTCTCCCCTCCTGCCAAACCCAAGCCAGGACCCTTACCTTCCCACCTGGCTCTTAGGCTCCTGACTGCTCTCCTTAGCAAGGCCACCCGGGCCTGTGATCACAAGCTCACCCATCATTTATGAACCCGAGCATCATCTACTCATGGGTGTCCTTCAGTCTCCTTCTGAGGATGGCTCATCTCTGTAGCCTCCACTTCTTGCCCACTAAGGTCATTTGGTGAGCCCCATTCAGCAAAACCCGATTTTCATTAATAAGGATGAAAAATGCCTGTATCACAACAAGGTGATCCGTTTGGATCAACGCACTAGGCACAGTGTTCCAAATTAGTCCTATTGCAAGTTCCAGTTCCTCTCGCAGAGGAGCCGGGTTTCTCCTACACTGGAGGAGGAAGCATTGGATTGAGCCAAAAGGCAAATTCATGGGGCCAGCCACTGAAAGGGAGTAAGGAGTGAGAAACTTCAAAGGAGAGATGTGATGGATTTTTTTCCCCTAATCTTTTCTTTTTCTTTTGACGGTAATTCCAGATAGCAGAAGGAACAGATCTGAAATGTGTGGTCCAGTGAATTTAACAAATCTGTGTACCAGTGTCACCTACGCCCCATGACTCTGGAAAGTAACCTCATGGACTTAGACTGGGTGGACCTGAGATCTGTAACTTTGGTCTTAGATCACCTGGGCAAATCAGCCTGAGAATCCCATCAGCAGCTCAGATATCTTTACTCCCTTAGAATTGGAAAGAGTCCTGCCTGAGTCCCTAGCGCTTGGCTCTGCTGCCCCCAAAATGCCACCTAACCCCCCAGGTTACTCTCTGAGCCACAGCCCTCCTCCCAGCCAAAGAGTGTAGCATCAGTGACCCAGGTAAGTAAGTGGCGAAAGCTCTTGGTACCCCGGGTCGTGCATGCTTTGTTGATTAACATCTGGAAGTGCGACGCACAGAGCCATAGCATGTCAAGCAGCATGTCGATTTCTCTTAAAGCACTGCACAAAAGGGAGCCATTCCTTTTGTGCATTTCCTTTTAGAAACAAAGGATTCCATGACCACCTTCTTCCAGGCTTCTAGCCATCAAGATGGCCACAGAGCTGAAGTGATTAGTCAGGGTGGAGGGTGGTTGTGTGTGAACCCAGGCCATGAAATTGAAGGATCCTGATTCTCTTGGATTAACTTCCCCAAACGTCTCAAAGGTGAAAAGCACTTTGTCTGTATGCAAAGCTTTGGTGTCTCTGGAATGTACCTTCTGCAGTTCAGTTCTTAATCACTGTGTATTTTTCAACTGGGACAAAGGCTGCCTGCTAATAGCATTTTCAACCACCTTCAGCTGCCTCACTCAGCTACGCCAAGGCCTCAGGCGGAGTTCCCTGGTACCATGATCCGTTCCCAACTGACCGGCACTGGGGAGCATCACACATTCAGACCCTGAGACAATGGCTTCCCCTGTAACTGTACAAGATGCTGGGTGGAAGTAGAATTTCCCCTGCCCTTCCTGTTTCCTACAGGATCATCCAATGAGGCAAGGGAGGGGGTGAAGAAGAGGGAGGAAAGGGCCCAAGAGGGTGCAGCGCAGGAGCTCTCCTCTCTGGAAAGAGCAGGGAGCTCAGGGGCTCCCAGCAAGCCCTAGCAGCACAGACCCTGGGGTAGCTCATCTCCGAACACAGGTAGCCTCTGCTGTCAGATTTCTCTTTGATCCCTGAAAATTCCAGGAGCCTCAGCTCTTCAGAAGAGAGGCAGTTGCTGAGCCAGTGTGATTGCAGGATTTCTTCCCCAAAGCCCGAGGCCAGGCATCTAGCCATGCCTGTGTCCTGCATGAATAACCACCTTCCAGCCCCACGCGGGAGGTCACTGAGTAGCGGACAGATTGCAGTTGGACTGAGCTGCCCCCTGAGCGGACCTGAAACCTCACGACCTCCTTTAGCAGCAGAACTGACATTTGAAAAATGTGTGTGTGCAGGGGTGGGGGGAGGGAGACAGAAATGCCAAGGAACACCACCTGGATTGCTGAGAGGCTGGGAACAATCTCAGGGCAAGTGCTCTAGGCTGGTCTCCGAAGTCCTGAGAGATGGAAGCAGCTGGGGGGGAGGGGAGGGGAAGGCATTGAGGGCAGCCGCAGAGCTGAGAGGCTGAGCTCCAGGACTCAAGCAGGAGGACGTTAATTAGCGCCCCCAAGCCCAACACAGCCTCTTCTACAGAACAGGGAGGGGTGGAAGGTGGGGGACCTCAGGACCAAAGGCACCTAAAACAGATAGGCAGTCCCGTAATAATCCAGATATAGAACCTTCAGCCTTGCTTACCCTACAGCCCCTCTCCAGCCAAAATGATCTCACTAATGAGGACAAAGCCGTAATGAGGGTTTGGATGCCTGGTAAACGTCACCTGCTTTGTTTCTGGGCTCTTCACATACACACTCACAATTGACTGCTATCTGGGGGCTTTAGTGATTTTTTTTCACATCCGCCAGCTCAGTCAGACCCGAATACCATGGGTGGCCAAGCCAAAAGATACACATTTAGTGACCCAAGATGTCATTTGTTGCCCTGGTGGAAAACAGACAGAAGGGGAAGGGGAGGAGCCAGTATTTGGCGTGCAGTAACTGCAGAAATAAGGGGCACCGAGAGGCGAGTGGAATCCCGCAGTGCCTTTCACATGAGCAGGGATGGACATGGGTGAAGGGGGCCGGGGGAGGTTTGTTAGAACTCTCGGACCGGGAGGCCCCTAGACTCATCAGCTCCACATTTCCCCCCCGAGAGGACCTCACACACACATCCCGGCACTTCCTGCCTTCAGAGCTGCACCAAGGAGGCAGATGAACCAACAGGATGACAAATGCCTCGAGCTCCATCTAAGAAAGGGCAGTCAAGGAGAGCACCAGCCATGTCTGTGCCTTAGACTCCAGGGCTGGACAAAGTCCTTGAAGGTCAGCCTCTGCCAGCTGCGAGCTCTTGTCCTATCTAACCCACTCTCCACAGAGGAATAGCCACCTAGCTTTTAGTGACTTGCAAAGACTGGCACTGTAACCCTCTAGGATTAAAAAACTCTGATTAAAAACATCCTTAGCCTGATATAAATGTACCCTGCTGCTGGCTGAGTTTAGTGTTATTTGAAGACGCAGACAAGGTTGCCACTGGGGAGACTTTGTGTGTGTGTGTATGCGTGTGTGTTTAAAACAGGGGAGCAAAAAGGAAGTTTGGTCCCACTGGTGAAAATGAGGAGTGAAATACTAGGGAAATAGAGCAAGGGGACGTCCACGCAGACTTTCCGACAGCTCCCGGGGGCGGTTCCGTTTCTGGACGAGCTCCCGTGCGTGCCACTGGAATTCTCAAAGTCAAGCTGGCGTGTCCCTCTGTGGAGAGCTAAGCCAGAGGACACGTTGTCTTGCATCCAGCAAACTCACAGCCCTTGTTCATTCACTAGATCTACCCATTATCCATCAATTCATCAATCAGCCGGTTTATTGAGTACTCTACCAGGCTTCACAAACCTGATCAATTTCTTTTAATTACATCCAGCTTGCACGCGGCCAAGCCCAGTAAACAAGATGAGCCCCACGCCCCACTTGGAAATGAACACGAGGGACCGCTGGCCCTTGCGGCCTCTCAGTACCAAACACCGCAGCCCATGCCGATGAGGACACGTGCTCCCCTTCTCAGATGGCAACAGTGTCGCCGGCCGGCTGTCAGTAATAGCATGGGTTTTGAGTATTTTCTCAGACACAGTGATCAGTCTGCTCGGATCCAGCCAGGCTCTCCTCTAGACCCCTGTCCGATGTTCTGGCTTCCTTTAGAGGGTGAGCAGGGAACGGGCACAGGCTGCGTCAAGGGGAAAAAGCAGAATGATGGAGACTCGGTCATTCTCCTCATCCATCCTTGTGGTGCCCAATCCCCCTTCAGAGGCTCCTCGGCCACTTTCTCCCAGCACACAAGTCACTGGCCTCTGCCAGGATCTCAGTGCCTCAAGCACCAGGATATGGTCCCATTTAGTTTTTTTCCTTTTCAAGACCTTCTGTATGGGTGGCAAGTGAAGGGCTGGTAGAGGTCCCTGTGGGAAGTCATCAAACTCCTTCCCCGCACAGGGAGCCAGGAACACAGGCCACAGCAGGAGTGTGTTGCCCTGGGGCCTGTGGGAACCCCCGATCCCCAGCCCAGACTCCCAGCCTTGGCACAGGCCCCTGTATTTCCTCAGTCCCAGAACCGGTGGCAAGCCTGTGTCTCTCCCAAAAAGGTCTCCATCCTGCCTTTCAGACAGGATCCCAGGTTGTCTGCATTCTTCTGCATTCACACATCTCCTGCATCCTTAAGACTGGTTCACTCATAGCTTCTAGTCACCCAGACCCAACCATCACTTGTGTGGGTCAACCCACCCTCCCCGATCTTACTCCCCAGTCCACGCTCCTTCCTCCCTTGAATCAAATTAAGTGCAGGGTCAGCCCACAAGCATTAGGAGACACTCTACTTACGAGTGAAAATGCCTCCTTTTGGGGTAAGTAAAATTCCCACACCCCAAAAAGAGTACCAGCAACACACCTTCACGCCCTACCTGCCTCCCAGAGGCCTGGTGGTTCCGGCTGTCTGCTGTCAGGGCTCCTGAGCCCAGAGATCAACAGGGTCAGTTAGCGAAGTCCTTTGGCCTCTGTGGCTCTTGCAGCAATTAATTCACCTGTCTGGCTCTCTGTCTCTGTCTCTGTCCCTGTCTGTGTGTGTGTGTGCACCTGCGCGCCTGTGCGTGCCAACTCTGTCGCCTGTCTCTGCAGGGAAAGTCGCTGGCGGGCAAGCGGCTCACCGGCCTGATGCAGTCCTCCTGACGGTGCCCACCGCGGGGCCCGGGCCCGACGACCCCGCGGGCAGGCGGCGGCGCTCCACCTCCGCGGACAGAGTCTCCCTCCGAGGGGACCTGGTCACTGTGAAAGAGAAGGAGTGAGGGCGAGGACGGGCAGCAGAGGGGAGACTCAGTGGGTGACTGGGGACACCGTAGAGAACGAGTCCACAGAGCCTGGGCTCGGCCCTGCAGAGGCCCCCGTTTACAACCCTCTCTTCCTTGTACAGTTGTGCGCCGACGCCCGGTTCTCGAGGAGGTCCCGGGCCCTAACTCATTCGGGGCACGTTACCTCGTGGGGCTCCTGTCATGACTATCACTTGAGATTATAATCTTAATACCGTCACTCTTCCCTCTGTCTGGGGGGAGCGCGCCTTCCGGCACCTGCAAGGGGGACCGGCTGGCCCTGAGCACATCCAGTATTATGCCCCGCTCCCCCCCGTAGTGACAGCCACTGTGTCCTGATGGCCCCCTGCGTCACCCCATGTCTGTGTAAGGCTCCGCAGCGCGACACGTCTCCGCCGTGGCTACAGTGGTGAGCAAACTCACGGCTTGCCTCACCACCAGTTCTTTCGGCCCCCCCAGGCCCGCTCTGCAAGAGGCCCCCACGGGCGTGGGGCTGCCCTCGGGTCCTGTCACGCGCCTCAGGGGTCCCACACCAGAGGAAGCACCGGTGTCCACGAAAGAGCTCGTGGTTTGACAGCTGTGGAGGCTCTGACCGTCTTTAAAACGTTTATTATTTCCTAACTTATTCTGGTGTTGCCCCTTCTCCTTGGCTTGTTCCCTCCTGTTCGACTCAAACATGGCCGTGAACTCGGGGGCCACTGGGATCCTCCCCTCCGGCAGCCCCGGTGGAAGCTGGGAGAGTTCCCGGCCCCGGGGAGGGGGGAGGTGGCTGGGTCACACAGCTGGCAGGCCGGACGCTGTGGCATCCTGATGGGCATGGCTGGGCCCCTGCTGGGCCAGGTCTCAGCTGGGGCTGAAGCTGGGGCTGAGCCTGTGACGGAGGGCCTAGGCCAGGGCCGGACACTCCTCTGACAGCCCAGCAGGGTCACCTGCTAAACAGAGTAGGTCCTCAAGGGAAAAAGCCGACACAAAGCAGAACCTGCAGAAGAAACCTGCAAAAAACCCACTTGTACTCCCTTCGTGTGTGTCAAGATGACTATCTGCCAATGGGCCGGGAGGTAATATATGGAAAGCACCGAGTCAGGTGCTTGGCACGAAGTAGGTGCTCAGCAAACAGTAGCTATTACTGTCCTCGTTGTCACTCTCACCATTGTGACACCCTCAAGCCCTCAGACGGAGCACTATTAAGCAACATGTTTTTTTTAATTCAGACACTCACTCCGCCTGCTAGAACTAGCCTCCCTCAATCTATTTTTGGCCATAGGTGAAAATTTTCCCTGGGGAGTATAAAAACAGCAAACACAGAAGCAAAAAAAAAGAAAGAAAAGAAAAGAAAAAAGTGATCACTGGTATTTCTTTACTCATGTAGGCAAATTCACCAGCTGGTGACCAAAGGTTCATAAACTTGTTTGCAGACCTTGCCTCCTGAGTGCTTCCGTGACCATCTTTGGAGCCCCCAAGTCCGTGCCATCGTATGTCCGATTCCATGCGGCCCTGTCCGCAGGGCCCTGTCCCCAGGGCTTCCATCCCTCACAGCAGGACTACTATGGGCATTAGGAGACTTGGCTACAGTTGTGCCCTTGTGAGTTCTTGACCGCCATGCCTCAGTTTCCCCCACTGGCTGTAGTTGCTGCCTCTGCCAGGTACAGTAGACAGTAGAGAGATGACATGGGTTGGGTCCTGAGGTTGTCTCCAGTGGTGGCAATACAGACGCAGATTCCCATCAGGCACTCCCACACCCTGGTTCCACACAACGTCAGCATGGGTCCTGGCCCTTGTAGATCCTTGGTAACTACTTGATGAGTAAGTGAGTGAAAGGAAGCCCTGTTCCATGTAATGGGGTCTTTGGACCTCCTCTCCTGGTTCCACCCGTTTTTATCTCCTTGCTTTTCACACAGGGCTCCTTTCTCAGAACCAAAATGCCGCCTAAGCTTTTCTGCACCCAACATTGCCCCAAAGAAGCCCCTCCCTGTTAAGGGTCCCCGAGCTGTGTCGACATCGAGGCACAGGGTGTGTGGACAGAGCGAGTTCTAGAACAGCCAGTGCCTCTGTGCCCTCAGTTACCAGGGCAAATTCCTTGCTGCCTCCTGCCCTTCCCCACGGGCTGTGGACAGGACAGTGTTGGCTTCCCCAATCCTCCTGGCCTCTACTCCTGAGCAATGCTGGCTGACTTGACCAGCCCTGGAGGTCCCCAGAGGGCCCACCGAGAGCCAGGTGGACTGTACCTCTGAGATGGCGAAAGCTGAAGGTTTCCAAACACCCCTGGGGACATCCTGAGGAAAGGACGGGCCCACAGGCTCAACAGAAGTAAGGGTGCTCCAGACGCATTCAGATCCAGAGCAATAAACCCCATCGTCACCCTGTCTCCCAACCAGGCATGCTCAGTCTTGTGACCACCACGTTCTCCCCAGTAGATCAAGCCAAGCCATGCAGGGGGTGGGGGTGCCATTGCTCTGCCCAGTTGGCCAGTCCAAGGTCCATCTACTATGCAGACCTTAGAATGCAAACACACTTCAAAAATATGTTCTTGGCCAGTTTCCCATTGGCCTGGTCTACACAGCCAAAACTTCAAACCAGAGTAGACTTTTGAAGGCAGTTCCAGAGCAAAGTAGGTTCCCCTGCCTCCGGAAGCTTCCTTAGCCCCCCCTGACTGGGCACTGTCTCTGGTCCTGGGACTCTTCCCATTGACAGCTCCCAGGATACAAATCATGTTGGCAGCCCCACAGGGCAGCCACAGAAGCGACCACCCAGCCAGCAAGTCAGACGTAAGGATACCAGGCACCGAACATCGGACTGAAATCACCTTTGCCTCGTGGAAAGAAGAAAACTTGGAGGATGGCATGTGCAAAGTGCCCAGCGGTAGCCAGAGGGCTCAGCCCAAGCAGCAGGAATGCTCTCGCTGGGGAGAGGGCTCCTTCCTTTTCAAAAAGTGATGCTTCGTTCTGCTGTCAGGTGTGGCTATCCCCCAGGAGCACCGTGGGGCCCAGCCCACCAGGGCAGTCATCTGGGTGGTGCCCCCAGCCCACGAGGGCCGAGGAGTCAGGTCCAGGCCAGCCCCCCGGGGCCCCGCTCACCACTCCGAGTTGTTGCTGAGACCGGAGAACATATGGAGACATGCTCCAGGCGCGCTCTTCCTGGCAGGATGGCTGGTGTGTTCAAACTACCTCACCAACAGGACACTGAACCAGGAGCCTGCCACCCAGCCGGCCTTTTGGCTCTCGGTGGAAGTTGATGTTTCTCCTAAAATGCACCCTTCCCCTTGTGCTCCAAATGCATGGGCTTCAAAAGCCACCACTAAGAAGCCTTGCCCCACGCTGGAAAGGATAGCAGGCTGTTGGTCTTTGGACCTTGCAGAATATGTTGGAGGGAGGTGTTCCTCGTTGGGCTGCTGGGCTGCTGGGCTGAAAAGCCCTGGCGTTGGGGGTAGATAATGGGCCACTGGCTTCCAGCAGGGATGGCGAAGCTGAGTATGTAGCAAGGACCCTATGTGGCACAGTTAAATAGTGGTCAAATGAATCCCCCATAACTACTCAGCCCGGGACCCTCGGAAAAGAGTTCTATGCTGTGGTCACAATGGCAAGGACACATGCCAGCAGCCTACTCATTAGTACCACCCAGTGATAAGGCCTCCCCTGGGCATGACCCAGGGGCCATCAAGTAGCAAAGTAGCAAATGTAGCAATAAGGGGCTTGGGGCCTTAAAGGGACAGGGTTCAAATGATCCGGTCTTGGCCCTCTCCCCAGTCCCAAGGAGGGCTCAGAGCCAGCTGCTGTCAGCTGTCTAGGGAGGGCTCCTGGTCTGTATACTATGCCCACTCACAGCATGATCACGGACACGTTGGAATGGCCTTCTCATAGTGCATGTGGTTCTCATTAGTTTATTTTTCTGGAATTTGGGGATTGGACCCCAGAACCCAACATGCTGGTACAGTCTAAAAATAAATGACTTGAACCCACTCTAATCCAGCTAACTCTGTGTGGCTCCTTCATGTGGGGGTTTATTGGTCAGGATTTGCTGCTAGGAAAACAAAAATGTACCACCTCTCTTCCTTCCCCACTCCCCACCCAGCCCCATTAATCACACACACACACACACACACACACACACACACACACACACACGAGCGCGCACGCCATCTGTCCCATCCCTCCACCCCCGGCCGCCTCACTCCCTAGCAGAAAGCTGGAAAGCCAGATCTCTGGGGTGTAGGACTCATCCTGGCAGGTTGGGACAATGGTGTCCCCGGGAGGCTGGGGCCCCCAACTCTGCCAAGTTCTCCTTGGCTGCATGGCCTCTGTGCCCCCTTGTTTGTACTCAGCCACAAAACTCAGTGGCCTGACGAACACTCTGATGCCCTCAAATAAAATCCCAAGATTGAGGTCTGCTGCATACAGATGGCGCTGCTTACAGGGAGCCTTGGTTTCCTAAGCGACAGACAATCCCATCTCCCACTAATACTGAAGCAGCAGGGTTCTGAGAGCCTGGAAGTCAGGTTTACAAGAGGAGGACAAGAGTGAGGGGGAAAAGGAGCCACACACGCCTGCAGTCTCTCCATTAACAACAGGGCTGGTACCTAGCAGCTCGCTTTAGTGGTAGAAACCTTGCTTCTGAAGGTAGCAGTGATCTTAAAGGCATAGGAATGGGTCCTCAGTCACACGTGCAAGGGAATCAACTTGTCTCCAAACCCCTGGGCCACCTCCCAGAGTGGGACTTCCTGCCTCACACAGTCAAGACCAAGTCCACCCAGCCACAGCACCTGAATCGTCAAGCCTATAGGGTGTCCCGCTGTCAGGTCTTGGCCCTTGCTTCCCTGTCCTCCTGGATCAAGGCCACCACCTCCAGGGAACCCAGAACTCCTCCTACCCAGCAAAGCAATCTGGCTTATTTACAGAACCTTCCTTTAACAAGCGACCACCGTCTAGGTATCCTTTGGACCACCAAGAACAGAGGTCTGCTCAGGTACAGGGTGGAGGAGGGATTGGGGCTGCCAGTTAGAACACGAAAAGCCGTGCCCACCAGGGATGTCTGTGCTCCACTCTGCAATCCTCTTGTCTCCACTCCCTGTTGGGGACCCTGATGCAAAGGCCATGAGGCTATCCCTTCCCTTGGTGCCAGCCTCCAATTGCTCATTAGTCCCAGCTTCCAGGGGGTCAACACCCATCTCTTAGGACCTTTTCTGGGGTGTGGCAGCCTCCAAACTCTGTGGCTTGGAGAAGCAACCGGGAGGCCCTCTGAAGGGCATGTCTGCCACTGGGCCTCTGAGTTCTCATGGCGTGCTTTCCCTCAGTCTGCCTTCCTGAGCAGAAGTGTCCACGTGACCTGATCTCCTGGCTTCCCTTACTTGGACTTCGGTGCATGAAGCTGGACCCCTTTCCCTGTACCCAGCCCTTCGGCACCTGCCGTGGGGTTACAGGGCCTGTCCCTGACCCCATACACCGAGGGGCAGGGCTCCCTGGCCAAGGAGAAGCTACAGGGGGTGACTTGTTCTAAAGGGGCTCAGGGTGGGGGATGTAGCTTGACATGAGCTCCATCAGGACCAGAGCTCTCTGTTATGCTCCTGCTCCCTTCAAGCGTGGCTTCTGTCCCCCCAGGGCCCTGCAGCTAGCCTGGTCAGGTCTGGATTATTTCAACAGACGAAAGAGAGAGACAGCCCCTAATTGCCAAGGCTGAGCCACACATCCTCGGCTTGAGGGTCCATTCCCTCATTTGTAAAACAGGGATAAGAATTTTAAAGTCCTGGGACGACTGGGTGACTCCATCAGTTAAGCGTCTGCCTTTAGCTTAGGCCATGATCCCAGGGTCCCAGGATCGAGCCCAGATCAGATGCCCTGCTCAACAGGGAGCCTGCTTCTCCCTCTACCTGACACTCTCCCTGCTTATGCTGATGCGCTCTCCCTCTGACAAATACATAAATAAAATCTTTAAAAAAAAAAAAGGAATTTTAAAATCTTAAGGCTGTCGTGAATGAAATGTGCCCTGCACGTAGTAGGTGCCCATGAAACAGGAGCTGGTATTAGCTATCGCTGCATCTGAGAAAGGCACTGAGAGGCAGGGGAACACATTTGTAGATCCCTCCGAGGCAGCTTTCCCTGAAGCCAGGCCCCGGACAGACAGACAGTTGGCTCTTCTTGCCAGCAGGGAGGCTATGGTTTCTTGGCCTGTGCAGGTAGCAATGTAACCCTGCCGGGGTCCAGCCCCTTGCTCTCCTTTTCCTGCCAGAACCTGGTTCCCTCGCCATATGTCACTTGGACGGCCTCAGTGATCCCAGACTCCTGGGAGTTCCTCCCTCAGATCCTGGATGGAAAATGGAAGCAGAAGCCCTCTTTCTCCATCTAGATCCCCACCCACCTGACAGGCCTCCGTGGCTGTTTCATTAGGGTTTGGATTCTGAGCTCTTTCTCAGAAATATGCCATTTCAGGCCGGTGATTCAGAGCTCAGGTCTAGGACACACGGCTGGGTGAGGCCTGTCCTCTGAGAACGGTCAGCATGCCCATGGACGCACGTATGTCCGTGGAGGGACTGGCCTTGTTCCTAAAATGTCCAACCGAATGAAAGAAGCCTGTTTTTCCTCCTTTGCCCATTACATCCCAGGAAGATCGTTTTGAGTTGGGGAAGAAGGAAGTTTTAAAACGAGATGAGGCCTGGGCATCTCTTCCTGTGGCCCTGTCCATGAGTGGACCTTCGGTGGAGAACCAGTGAATCCTGACCCTGAGGGGGACCTTAGAGATTTTCAAATTACATAGTGAGGGTGTGTGTGCACATGGCTCACATTTTCATGGTTTTTTTTTTTTATATTTTATTTATTTATTTGACAGAGAGAGAGAGATCACAAGTAGGCAGAGAGGCAGGCAGAGAGAGAGGGGGCAGCAGGCTCCCTGCTGAGCAGAGAGCCTGATGTGGGTCTCGATCTCAGGACCCTGAGATCATGACCTGAGCCGAAGGCAGAGGCTGAACCCACTGAGCCACCCAAGCGCCCCTGTGGGTTTTTTTTTTTTTTTTAAGATGATTTATTTGAGAGAGAAAGAGAGTGTGCATGAGAGAGTGCACGTGGGGAACAGGGAAGAGACTGAGGGAGAAGGAGAAGCAGGCTCCCCACTCAGGCTTGATCCCCAGACTCTGGGATCATGACCTGAGCCAAAAGCAGGCATTTAACTAACTGAGCCACCCAGGTGCCCTGCATTTTTGTGTTTATTGAAGTATAATTTACATACAGTAAAATTCACTCTTTTTAGATAGAGCATTATAAATTTTGGCCAACTGACACAGTGATGTAACCACCATCAAAAACCAAAATAAGGAGTAATTCTGTCACCCCCAAAAGTTCCCTATGATTCTTTGTAGCTAATCCCCTCTCTTCATTCACCTGCTTCTGACAACTATGTATCTGTTTTCTGACCCCAAAGTTGTGCCTTTTTCTGAGAGTCACAGAATGGGAATCATACAGTATGTGCCATTCTGAGTCCAGCTTCCCTCACTTAGCACAAAGCACACTATTGCATATATCAGTAGAACATTCCTGATGTTTTGTTTTTAAGCATAAAGAAATGGGTCCTGAGGCAGAAGGCAGAGAGGAGGTCAAGGAACAGGGCCTAGAGTCCAGGTCCCTACTCCCAGCCAGGCCACAGGCTTGTTGGCCACAACTTCTTCAGTAAACAGTCATTTTTAAGTCCCCCAAACCCCCGGGCTCATCTGAGAGAGCACATGATGACAAAACATGCACACTGAAGAGAATGCACGATTATTCATCTACCAGAAGCTACTCACTCGGAAGCCAAGGGAAGCAATGGTGCATATCAGAGTGAATCTTTATTTATTCAGTTAACAAGTAGTGCTTTGTAGACTACTACCAATACCTCTGGAGCTTTCCCAGCCTTTTTGCAAATAGATTAACACAGAATAATGAAGTGATAAACTATACCTGAAGCAAAGTGTGGGACAGACCCCAGGGACATAGGGATCTAGGGTAGAGCAGTACAGCCATGAAACCCAAGCCACGAGGAAGAGATGACCTGGGGTTCTCTTGGTTAGAGACCTCAAAATCCAAAAGTTCCAAATAATTGAAGGTTTATAAATATCATTATGAATTCATGAATTTAAATATATTTGATATATTTTAATCTCATTTATATCTCATTTATTATCTTTATTGATATCGATATCGATATCGATATCCAAAGTGTCCCATGTGGGGTAAGAGCCCCTTCATGTTGGCTCCTGAGTCCTTTACATATTGCCTGGAAGGTCTTTGATAGCTTTGTTACTATATGATATGGCAAAATAACCCAGAATCATCTTGTACATTTCCTGTCTCATACCTAAGTTCCATGTGAGTGAATGTCTAACGAACGCTCAGCCATAACATCAGGGAGGTCCTGTGGTAGACTATGCCTATGGAAACTGAGTCTCCTGTGTCTCCTGACTATTAGAATTAAAAATTCCCTTAACAATCAACTAGCCTGGAGTCTTCATTCTACAGAACAGGAAACAGAGGCCCAGAAATATGAACCAACTTACATAAGGTTACACAGGCCTATGGGTTAAAAAACTAGGCCTCCAGAATCTCGATCCCTTCTGCTTCCCAGAGACCTACCTCTCCTTACACACCCTCAACCCACCTACTCAGGCCCTTCCACTCGGGCCACATCCCAGCCTTTGCTGTGTGCGCTAAAAAGTAGATGCAGAAAGTCAATGTACCCAATTTCAAAACTTACTATAAAGCTAGAGTAATCAATACAGTGTGGTACTAGTGTAAAGATAGACATGTAGGTCAATGGGATAGAGCCAAGAGTCTAAAAATAGGTCCATATATTATGGTCAGTTGGTTTTTAACAGGAGTACCAAAACAATTCAGTGGGGGAAAGAACTGTCTTTTCAAAAACTGGTGCTGGAACAACTAAATAAAGCTGAAGAATGAAGTTGGACCCGTGTATCACACCATATAAAAATGAATTCAACATGGATCAAAGACATTAATACTGTAAAATTCTTAGAAGAAAATATGGAGACAAATCTTCATGACCTTGGAATAGGCAATCGTTTCTTATATAACACCAGAAATGCAAATAACAGTAACAACTAGGAAATTGAGCTTCATCAAAATTAAAAACATTTGTGCTTCAAAGGATACCATCAAGTAAGAGAAAAGACAATCCCTAGATTGGGAGAAAATACTTGAGAATTTTATATATATATATATACATATATATATGTATATATATATATATAAGCACTGACAGGTGCTTATATCTATAGTATATATCTCTTAAAACTCAGTAATAAAAAGACAACACAATTAAAAGATGGGCAAAGGATTAATATAGATGTTCTTCAAAGAAAATATGTTCAACAAACCCATGAGAAGATGTTCAACACCATAAATCGTCAGGGAAATGCAAATCAAAAACACAGTGCGATACCACTTCACACCCACTGGGTAGGCTATAATGAAAGAGACAGATAATAACAAGTGTTGGTGAGGACGTGGAGAAACTAGAGTTCTCATACGCTGCTGGTGGGGATGTAAAATGGTGCAGCCACTTCGGAAAACATTTTGGCATTTCTTCAAAAGGTTAAACATGGAATTGCTGTATGACCCAGCTATTCCACTCCTCAGTATACACCCAGAAAAAATGAAAACATCTGACCATACAAAAATTAGACACTAATATTTATAGCATTATTCATAATAACCAAAAATGGAAATAATCCAAATGTCTGTCAACTGATAAATGCATAAGCAAAATGTGATATATCCATATAATGGAATATTATTTGGCCATAAAGAGGAATGAAGTACTGATACATAGTACAACACAGATGAGCCTTGAAAAACATACTAAGTGAAAGAAGCTAGTCACAAAGGACCGTATATTATATGATTCCATTTATTTGCAATGTGCAGAAGAGACCAATCTATAGATACAGGAAGTAGATTAGTGATTGCCTAGAGCTAGGTAGGGTAGGCCAGAAGAGGGGGCAGAAAAGTCATTGCTAATAGCTATGAGATTTCTTTCAGGGGTGATGAAAATATTTTAAAATTGATTGTGGTGATGTTGCACTACTCTATGAATATATTAAAAAACATTGACTTGTACACTTTAAATGAGTAAATTTCTCTGGCCCTGGTTTCAGAGTCCTGGGATTGAGACCTGCATCAGGCTCTCCACTCAGCAGGGAGCCTGCTTCCCTCCTCTCTCTGCCTGTCTCTCTGCCTACTTATGATCTTTCTCTCTGTCAAATAAATAAATAAAATCTTTTAAAAATAATAAAATAAATGAGTAAATTGTATGATATCTGGATCACATTCCAGTAAAGAAGAGAGAGAAAGAGAATGGGAGAGGAGGAGGGGGGAGGAGAGGAGGGATGGAAGGAAGAGGACAAAGAGGAGGAAGAAAGGAAGGAGAGAGGGAGGAAGGTTGGGAGATGAGACAGCTATAGATCAGAAAGAAATCCAAGCCTGTTTTTCTAAGTCACCAGAAGAGCAGGGCTGGTCCCCAGAGAGCGTGGGTGGAGGTAGGCACAGAGGACTTTGAAATCCTACGTAGTTACAAGGACAGGGTCAGCAGGTAACAGGTCATCCCAGAGCAAGTGGTCTATGTCAACTATGTCAGAGCAAGTGGTCTATGTCTATGTCAATAATTCAAGCCCTTGAGCCCTGCCTTGTAAGGAACTAATTAAATTAGGTGATTAGTAGTCTGTTGGATAAGAAATCCACTCAACACACTCTCCTGCATCCAATATAAGCCTTGTTTCCCAAAGCTTTAAGCCCTAGGGACATTCAAACTGTAAGAGAAATGCCCTTGATGGAGTCACAAGACTCCGGTTCTGGTCTTGGATCTGCCACCAATAGCTATGTGGCCTTAGGCAGCTCATGGTACATCAGGCCACCTGAGACAAATGTTGAAAATAAAGAATGCCAAGCCCCACCTCCAGAGGTTCCAAATCAGGAGGTTTGAGCAGAACCCCGGGAATTTCCATTTTTAGTGAGTATCCTATCTGCACTGCAAAGGAAATCATCAACAAAATGAAAAGGCAACGTAGTGAATGGGAGAAGATATTTGCCAACCATAAGTGGTTAGTATCCAAAATATATAAAGAACTCAAACAACTCAATAACAACAACAACAAAAAAAATCCAATTTAAAAATGGACAGAGGAACTCAATAGGCATTTTTCCAAAGAAGATGTATACAAATGGGCAACAAATACATGAAAAGGGGCAACAAATACATGAAAAGGTCTCAAGATTGCTACTCATAGGGGATTGCTATTATCAAAAAGATAAGAGATAACAAAAGTTAGTGAGGGTGTGGAGAAAAAGGAACCCTTGAGCACTGTTGGTGGGAATGTAAATTGGTGCAGCCACTATGAAAACAGTATAGATCTACCTCAAGAAATTGAAAACAGAACTCCTATATGATCCAGCAATATATACCCACTTCAGAGTATATATCCAAAAGAAATGAAATCATTGTTTTGAAGAGCCATCTGCACTACCATGTTCATTACAGCATTATTGACAATACCCAGGACAAGGAAACAACCTATGTGTCCATTAAATGGATGAACAGATAAAGAAAATGTGGAAAGAAAGGAAATATATATAATAAATAATAATATAATGAAGAAAACACATATAAAATATTATTAAGCCATAAAAAAGAAGAAAATTTTGCCATATGAGACAACACTGATGGACCTTGAGGATATTATGCTGAGTGGAATAATTCAACAGAAAGGACAAAGACTGTATGATCTCACTTATATGTGGAATCTAAAAAAAAAACAACAACAACAACAACAAAGAAACTCACAAAAACAGAGACCAGATTGGTGATTGCCAGAGGCAGGAATGGGAGATGGGGGAAATGGATGAAGGTGATCAAAAGGTACAAAGTTCCAGTTATAAGAAAAATAAATTCTGGGGAATCTACTACAGTTAACAATACTGTACCATATATTTGGAATTTGCTAAGAAAGAACTAAACTTATTGTGGTGGTCACTCCACAATATATACATATATCAAATCATTATGTTGTACACCTAAAGATAATACAATGTGATATGTTAATTAAATCTCAGTAAAACTGGAGAAAATGTAATCTTAGGTGATTCTGATAACACAGTCAGATGTGAGCCATTGGACTAGATGCTTCCTATGGGTCTTTCATCCTGAGAACTGTATGGGAAGAGGGTTTGATTGAAGTTCAGAAAAGACATGTAATTCCTGTCTCCTTCTCCAACCAAAGATGGAGGGTAAAGGCCTATGTGTTGCAGCCTGGCTACACCCAGAATTTCTTTAAACCAATTCCATCCCCCTCCACTGGTTCTCTGCTTGTTACTCTCACAAAGCAACCAATCCTGGGTTAGCCTTCTGGAAGAAAGGCCCCTCACCTGGGGGTCGAGGAGACTCCATGTATGCCTGCAAACACTCATGCGCATGACCATGAGCCAATCTATTGAGAGTTAAATGCTATGTGTGCAAAACTTTGGCAGCTTGAACCCACCGAGCCTGCAGATGAATCCATCAGGTCAGAAACAAAGGGAAAACACTTAGATCAAACCAAACAATAAATTACAAATTGAATCAAAGGCTGCTCCTCTTGTCCCACTGTGGATCATGTCATGAGCTCTTTGGACATGCTCAGTGGTTGGCAACATCCACATACATGAACACACACAACATCCACCAGGCCCCTTCCTGGTCGGGCATAAGGCAGAGGGGACCTTGATACTTCTCCCTCCTAAGCCTGTAGCACTAAGGCTTGTGACTGCACTCAGGAGTCTGAGCCTTGGGCTGGAGAAAACCAACTTTCCTTTTGGCTCTCCCACATGGTACCATCTGGCAAAGCCCACAGAACTTCTGCCAGTTCACTCACGCAGTGTTCCAGGCCATTCCCCTATTCCCTGCTGCCCCTCCCACCCTGTCCACAACCCAGCCTCATGTTATGGCAGAATGGGAAGGAGCACCCAGCAATTGGTCCCACAGAGGAAGGAGGAATTGGCAGACAGCAGGAGAGCATTCCCCCCTCCCAAAGAAGATAGATGGGAATGAGGCAGGATTTGGTAGTTGACCTGACAAATAACCCAGGGGGCAGTTCTAATGGAAGGTACATCCTGGGACATTTAAGTCTATAAATATTTATTGACATTGGCCATGTAACAGGCATTGAGCTAGCTGCTAAGCTTATACGGTTGAGTAAAAGTGGTCCTTGTCTTCAAAGACCACACCTCCCAGTAGAAGATACAGACATGTAACCAACCAACTGAGTCACAGGGCAGAGGGGCACAGCTACACATAAAATGCAACTCATTCAATGTAGGAGGAAGAGAGGAAGAGGGTGGCATGAAATTTTCTGGCCTATTTAGGAAGCCATGAGTGGACCCCTGACTGGAGCATGCAGTATATGGAGGCCTGCAATGAGAGTGAAGGAAGAAGAAAGGTCAGAGCTACAGACCAAAGAGGTATCATGATGTCTCAAACCAGGGCAGGGCCTGGCAGTAAAGAGGGAGAGAGGGGACAGACTCACAACATGCTGGGGGAGATTATAAAGCTCCACAGTAACTCAACAAACATGGGGGTTGGACAGGGAGAGAAGAGATAAGGATGTTTCAGAGGGATCAAATCAGGATGGAAGAAGGCTGTGGGGTCAGAACACCTAAGACCTGGTCCAAGGGGCATGAGAACAGAGCTGGCAGGCTAGGAGCAGGCTTCCTGAGAATAAAGGCAGTGGGAGGGGGGAAAGATAGGAGGTGATGTTTGAGAGGGCATTTCAGACTTTATTATAATTTCAGAGGTGGAGCAATTTGGGATCAGGCCATGGGAGTAGTGGAACTGGAGAGGAGGAGGCAGGCCAGAGTGGAGGAGGGAAGGGTCGTCCCAGTGGATATTGAGGCCACTTAGGATGACAGGGGGAGGAAGAATGGAGGAAGAACATAGGAGGTGGGGACTAAAGTCCTTATCCCAGGAGACTCTGGAGAGGTGACCTGGAGGTCCATAGATGAGGGACTGAGGATGAGGAGAGGACAGACTACCAGCCAACATTCCTCGGGATGGAGAAGGGCTCCTGAGCAGAGTTCACTCTTCAGTGGCCCAAAGACAACAGTGAGAGGGGGTGGGCATGCCAGTCTCCAGCTTCATCCAGATTGTCCTCAGAAGTATGGCTGGAATGAAACATCCTCCACCACCTCCACCACTTCTAGAAATAAAAGCCAGTCCCATTTGGAAGCCAACGTGTGTGTGGTGCTCTGCACAGACCTGAACCCTACGCTGGATGACTTCTGCTCACATCTCGTTCTCATCTGCCCTGTTCCACTGTGGGAAGGGGTCCAATATGGCTGGAAGCGCCCTCTCCTGGTCTTCAAGGGCCATCTGGTGGGACCGCCTCTCTGGGAAGCAGTCTGTGCACATATGCCTTTAATTTTTTAGTCATCAGACCCCTCTGTGGGGCTCAAGGTGAACGGGGCTCTTACCAAATTCCAGTCTCCATTGAACACAGCTAAGGACAGCTCACCTTTGTTTGTGGCTCTCCTGTCACCTTTTTGCTTTCCTTTTCACAAAAGCAATACAGGTTTTATTAGCCCTGTTTTTCTATTTAGGACATATCCTCCAAGTCCCATAAAACCCATTTAGATAGTCCCCGTTTGGCCACATAAAGGTGAGCACCTATACACACTGGCCCGCCACCTATGGAGTTCCCAAGAACAAAGAGAGATCCTGTTGTTCTCTTCCCCAAAAAGTGCATACTGAGCCTTCATCAAACAGCATCATCCTGGAATCTACAATAGAAATAAAATAAAAGATGACGATTTATAGCAGAAGGACCCAGGTCCCCAACACAGTAAGGTCATTCCTTTAGTATACCATTAAAGAAGCAGACGGGTTAGGACAGATCCGTAATTTCATAGAATGTTTCCTGCACCTTGAAGTATAAATGCTTTTGTTGGTTTTAAACATGTGGAACGGAATTATTTGCAGAAATGTCATCAACACGAGTATTCCTAATGACACAGCTTTGTGATACAGGGAGGTCGCGAAAGCCATGCGGTGGTCCCAGGACATGTGCAGCCTTGAAATGTAGGAATATGTCAGTTGGGGGTTCTCAGCATGATGGACCCAAGGTTGCCCTCTTCCAGGCCCTCAGTGCTCCTAACCTGCTCCACTATCCCTTGGGAAGGATAAATGATCTTCAAAGGAGCTCTAAAATCATGCAAGTTTCATTAGTAATATTAATTTATACCAAATTCTACATCTGAGGTCCGGTTTGAGAGCCCAAGACTCTGAGGTGTCTTCTGCAGGTCTTCCAGGTGAAATAAATACAAGGGCTTTGTGACAGCATTGACCTCTGTTGCAGAGATCACTTCCCTCTTCTTTCTGGAACTGTTGGTGCCATCAGAAGAGTCAGGCTGCTGGCAGAGGGTCCCCAAGCTCACAAGGCTGAACCCCTCATTTTGTTTATTAAAGTTACCTTCAGGCATACCTGCACTGATGTTCCCAAAGGGGGGCTATAACAGACAAAGATATTATTGATACCAACGACAGAGCCCTACACTGTCTCTAACTCAGGGGTGGTACCTAAGCGATGAATAAATTTTTCTTGCCCAGAATTCTAAATTCATATTCATATGAAATTCATCCCTCTATGAAATTTTCCAGAACAAACTCATTGAAAATTTACAACGTCATCTGTTAAGGGAGGTCCAGGGTGCCTAGACGCTGGGCATCTGAGCACAATCTCCTAGAGAAGAAACAGAGTTCTCTATGAGGAAACGTGGCCCGGGTTCTACCTTCCTGTAGCATTCACCAGCTCTCAGCACTCACCTCTCTCTCTCACCTCTCTTACCTCCATCATAGACCCCTTTCGACCCTGCCTCTGAAAAGCACACACATTTAGCACAGCCCCGTTTCTCATCATGTCAAAGCAATTATTGAAATGTCACCAGGAAACATTACACTTTGAAGAAAACTGGGTTCGTTTGGCCATGAATGTAATAAAAACATACCCAAGGAGATGTGTTTCCATGCCACACACCTATCTGAACCGTGATGCTAGCTAGAGTCCCGGTATACATACCAACCTGAAATACCACCTCCCACTCAAGTCTGAAAGGTGACTTACGTCTCCCAGTGTCCTTGGAAGAAGCCCAGCACAGCCGCCACCACAGAAAGCTGCTTCCTTGTGTCACTCAGCTGCTATTTCCAGATCTGAGGGACAAGCAAACAGCTCAGATTAGTGGCTATCTAACCCAGGCCATCATCCCTGGTAACAGATAGACATTGCTTTCAAAACCCGAATCGCATCTCACTTTCTATAGAGGAAGTAGTTCGAGTGTGTCACCTTCAAGGGGCACACAGAGGCTTTATGAACACCTGTCCTGTCTCTCCAGGGGCTGGAGCTCTTGCCCTCCTCACTGCCTTGGCCCTCACACCAAGCAGTTGAAATTAGCTACAACTTATGCCCGGACACAGACTCAGGGCTTGCGTACTTCTCCCTTCCAGCCAGGACACAAATAGCCAATCTACCTGCGCCGACCATTACAACTTGATTCTGCTCATTGGAGAGATCCTTGTTTTACTTGTTTGGGAAAAAAAAAATGCTCTGAGTTTTTCTTTGGTTTGGTTCTCTCTTCATGAGCTTCTGGGACACAGCCATGTCCTTCTCTTCATCTTCCCAAATGACTGCCTCCCTTGGTGATACTCCACAGCCCCACTGTCCAACAGCCTGCAGCCGACCTTGACTGCCTCTCCTTTAGCCTCCAGCCCACTGCACATCGAATCCTGTCAGTTCTGCTCCACTCCATCTGTATTGCCTCTGCCTTAGCTGAGATACAGAGCTTGACCTTGGCTGTTTGCAGTAACATCCCTGTCTTCGGTCAAAAAGCGCTATCAACATACACTCATTTCCTGCTTAAAACATCCCAGGGTCTCCCTGTTGCATCAGAATTCACTCAGGCCCATCGCACAGTGTGCATTACGCACTCATGATATGTCAGGCTAGTGTTGAGGATGGAAAGGCGTCCAAGGTGCAGTCTGTGCCCTTGAATAGTTCCCAGGAGTCTGCCGGGGGGCATAGGCGCATAGATGAATATGGCGTCATGTGAAAAGCGCTAAAGTGAAAGGAAGTATAAACTATTTTGGAATTCTGGAGGCCAGAGGTTGGGAGAAACTACAGAGGATTGGTGATATTTGGACTGAGGCTTACGGGGTACGTAGGCATTTGTCAAGAGGGACACTAATGAAAGAGATGCTGGAGGGATCTTTCAGGAAAGGAATGACATGGGCAAAAGCACAGGACTATAGAAGTCCCTGAGTGGACAGGGCCCCTGAACAGGTAATCACAGTCCCCAGCCATCACTGTCATGTGTCATATGTATTATCTCTAGCAGACCATTGAAATTAGGCCAGAGTGCAGCTCTCTGGCTGGCTGCCACACCAGGTGGGAAGTCAGTCAACCTAGTAACAAACCCAATTCAGAATGCATCCTACAGACCCACTAAGCGGCTACAGAAGGGCAGAAGGAGGAGGAAATGTCCAGCCCCCATGCCCAGAGACACTCCAGGGAAGCAGATGGATCCATCTTTAGTGGCGTCTCTCTCGGGGAGGCTGTCCGACAGCCCCAGGATAACAACATCCAGTGATAGTGACCAGCCCCACTGAGGTCCTAGAGACTCGTCCCTTAGAATGCTGGTTGCTCAGCACTAACCAAGGGCTACCTGAGACCAACTACAGTCAAGGCCACTGTCTCTGACCATACAGTGCTCACAGTCTCAGGACCCAGGTGAGACCCATGCAGAGCCAGCAAGCAGCCTGCAATGACGTGGCCAGCCGTGGCCAGTAGCAGTGATGCAGCCCCTCAGAGAGTAAAAGCTCCATGGGGACTGGACTCATCAGAGATGGATCCAAAGAGCAGGCAGGTAGGGCATGAGCTGAACCATGGAGCTTGGGTGGGATCCGGACTCTAAGAGAGGGGCAAGGAACAAGCTGAGGGAACACTGTCAGCCAACTCCTGGAACCAGGACACCTGGGTCCTTAGCACTGGAAAACAACAACTTGCTGCTCATCCATCCAGATTCTCACCTGTCATAAAAACCCTCCTGCAGCCCCAACCATCCAGGCTCGTCACCAGCTGGGTGCTGTCAGGGTAAGAGAAATGAACTGAATGGAAAGACAGTCCAGCAGACACAGTCCCCTCTCCGCGCTCCCTCTCCGAACAGTAACACCTTTCTCAGAGAGGCCGGTATCCTAAATCTTAAAACATTTTGCCCTGGGACTCAGGAGACAACACTCCTCCCCCAACCAGACCCTGTATCTCAGCAAAAATGTCATCCCCACCCAGGACGACAGTTTTGCCCTACAGGACAGAAGCAATCAGTCTCCGTCCACGGCATCCGTATTCATGGCAACCATTCGTGTTCTGACCTGTGGTTCTGTGTGGGATGTCGGCCGGGGATCCGGGGCTGATGGTCCCCAGAAGGATACTTCAGGAATTAGCCCACAGCCATCTGCCTCTCCTCCAAGTAACTCGGGCCCTGGGAGAAATAAACAGCTGTTGTCACTGCAGTCCCAGAGAAGCATGAAATAGGGCAAGGAGGAAGGGAGGCAGAACTTTCAGAGCCAAAGCCACTCCTGAGAGTGTTTGAAGGTTATTAGTGTGGCTATAATCAGGCCATTAGCCAAATGCAGGTGGAGAATGAAGTGGTTTTGAAATTGCTTTCCAGAGAAAGCGGGGTCTGTGTTGGTATAATCTACACACGTGATCTCTTTCAAGTGGCTCTTCCGCTGCCTACATGACCCAGGAGCTAGGACTCGGGTCTCCGGCTAGCCATGGTCAGAACTGGCCACCCCTTTGGCCTCCAAAGGGATCAGGGTGTTCCAGAGCGTGCCAGCCAGAGCCCTGCCCTCTACCTGCTCCACCTGCCCCGCTGTGTGAGCAGGTGTGGGCCGTGCACCTCCTTCTCACACTCCCAGTCCGCGTCCAGAGCATAAATACTTCCTTTAGTTCACAGGCAGTGGCCTCCTTCTGTGCCCCAGTGCAGGCAGTGTCTACTGGCCAGTGCTCCGTGTGGCCGTCCCATCCCCTTCGGGCTTCCCAAGGGGATTCAACAGCAGCCTCGTTTCTAAGAGCAGCTTCTTGCTGACAGAAGGGCCCTCGGAGTCCCTGCAGATGAAGCCTCTTGCCCAGCTCCTTCTTAGCCATGGAGCCAACCCATGCCTCCTTCCGAGGCTGAAGAAGAGGAAAGGGTGTTCCCATCTGCTCCTCCCTGAGGTGCCTCATCCTTGTTTGTGGCACCCCCCGGCCATCCATTTCCTCAAGCCTAAAACAGGACCCTTGCCCTTTTCTTCAGCCCCTTCACAACCAATCAGTGACAAATTATGCCTTTGGATCTCTTCAGCCACCCTCCTCCCTCCCACTCCATTCTGGTTTCCCACAGCCACAGCCTAGCAGGGCCCTCCATGTGCAAGTCAGCAGGAATCATGGCCCACAGATTTCAGGTCTGACCCTCTGCCGCCTCCCATCCATCCTTTCAGAGCTCTCCTTGTGCTTTGGGCAGTGTCCCAACGCTACATCTGCCCCTCAGCTTCTTGGGGCCAATGTTGTGGCCAGACTGAGCCAGCTCACGGCGTCTGGGAGCTCTGCTTTCTCTCATCAGCGGCTTCACACATGCGGCTGCCTCTGCCTGGAATGCTTTCCCTTCTCCTCCCTCCTCACTGAACCCGATTCCTCCTTCAGAGCTTGGCTCAAGTCCTACCTCTCTCCAGAAGCCTCCTCTGATCCCTCTTTCCCCCAAGTCTGGGGTAAGGATCCCCTTCTTAGGGGCTTGGTACAGTATATTATCTGCACATCTATCTCCTCTGGCCATCTGGGCTCCTTCCAGGCAAGGATGCTGTTGCAGTCAACCCTGGATCCCCTGTGCTTACTACAGCACATAACAGTTAAAAGGCGTTTCAAAAGGATCACATGGTTGGATTCACGAAAGAACAAATAACTGAGGAGGTCACAAAGCACCCAATAACCCCATGGGACAATAGCTTGTTGAGTGACTTGTTGAGATAGCAGAACCATGTGTGCAAATCACACACGCAGAACTAGAATATGTTTTCAAGCAGAGTACCCTCAGCTTCGCCTCAGAGATTTCCCTGCACTTTGGACTGGTGTGATCCGCCCAGTCCCATCCAATCAGATGTGCTGACTCTTGGTTCTGTACGTCTTATCAGTGACCCAAGGAACAACGTTTGTAATTGGCCCATCTAGCCTGACTAGATGTTGGACGAATGACTTGGCTATAATGCAGGGACTAGGCATAAGCACAGCCGCCATCTTGTCTAGTTCCCCTACCCTGCGAACCCTGATGCACCAGGAGGTGCGTTTTCATCCTGGGTTAGATAAAGTAACTTTTGACACACTTATCTGCTCTCTTCAGAGTGGGTTGATGGGAGCAATGAAAGAACACACCCTTCTAGGTCAATGTTTGCTGGTTTCATGAACAAGTGAAGGGAGTCTAATTCAATGACAACCCGATTCACAAAGTGGAAACTGCTCTGTCTGGCTCAGCCTTCTTCTTGGGCCAGGTTTTCTGTCAATCCTCCTTGGTGCCCCAGCCCTCCCCTGGTCTCTTTCACAAGCTGGCAGATGTGTTTGATGCAATGCTGGCACATGACATACAGATGGTTACCCATATGGTGCCAGTTTGGATTTGACTCCTGGAGAAAATTCTGGAAGCCCACTCAGCTATGAAGGACACCCACCAGCTTCCTGCACTAGGTCCAAAGCTGACTGCTCATGAGGACACAGGTGGGAAGCAGGTGTTTCACATAAATGGACTACCCTCTGCTAATCACCACCAATCAAGCCAGTGGTGCAGGGGGAAACAAAATGAGAAAGAATCATCGCCCAAGAGGTGAAATGACTGGTGACCAAGGAAGGGATGGTCTGGGTTCACATAGCATAAATGGCCATATTTCAGGCAGGCTTTGTTTCAGAGAATGCCAGAAACTTGGAGACAAAGGGTTTGGGGACCTCAGATGTCATTTCAGTTGATGTATTATGTGGGGGGTGCTCAGTCTAACAAACCATCTAATAAGTGCCCACAGCAGACAAAGAACTGATTCGTTCAGCGGATTGTTCAATGTTTATTGCACACCTATCATGAGCCAGCCACTCTTCTGGATGCTAGGGACAGAAGGGTGAGCAATTTCCATAAGGACCCTCTGTTTTAGAGACTTACATTCCATTTGGGGGAGGACAGAGATACAAATAAGAATAGATCAGATAGACAAAGTGCTATGCAGAAAGGTAAAGTAGAGTGACGTGATAACAAAGAAGTGGGTGGCACTTTAGATTGGGTGACTAAGAGGTCCTTTTGGAAAAGCTGACATCTGAAGCTACAGTCTGAATGACAAGGAGGAACCAACTAACCACACAGGCATCAAGGGAATAGCAAATGCAAAAGCCAGAGGTGAGACAGACTGATGCTCAGAACACTAATGACTCCCAGATTTACACCTGCAGCCTACACATTGACCTTGAAATTTAGTCTCATCCCTGAAGTCTCAGGAAGTTCAAGCTCAACTTTTCCACAGGTGAACTCCTGGTGTCCCTCCCAAGCCACCTCCTCTTTCTGTAGTCTACGTATCAGTGAATGATGTCACTATCCATGCTGCTCACAAACCAAGAGGTTGGACGTCACCCAGGTTTGGGTTTCCCATGAAGCAGCCTCTTAGATGAAGTGTAGCATAAGGTGCTAGAAAAGGTTCTTGGGACGTCCACCTGTGGAAAGAAAAGGATGAAAGCAGGATTGGAAAAAGAAGATGTTGAGCTGCAGTGAAGAGTCAACCAAGGCTTCAGCCAACCCCAAGTGGCCTCAGAGTTGTGTCAAGGCAGGACAGGGGGCCTGGGATGAGGATTTTGTACCCTCATGTCAACCCAAAACCGAATGTAAGCTATCCATGAGGGTGGTGTGGCCTTGGACACGATAACAGTCTTCTGCTGAGGACAATTCTCCCTGGGGCTGGAGGTTTAAGTCCTTTAGTCTTGAGGGATTCCAGGTAACACCTCAAACATCTACTTCTGAAAACATTTACTTCTCCCTTTGCTTCATTCCCACCATCCTATGGAGATGAGACCTGTCCTGGGTTTTGGGGTGGGGGGGGAGTCTAACTTTTATACATCTCTTCCACCTCTCCTGACCTCCCCTTCCACCCTGCACTAGTTCAAGTCTCAACATTTCTCATAGTACTAGCTCTTCAACCTGCTCTCCCTGGGCCCCTCCAGTCCATACTCCACATGGTTGCCACATAGCTGTCTTATTTTTCTAAGACATAAATCTAAGTCTACTGTTCTACTCCTTAAAACTCTTTGGAAGCTATCTCCAGAATAAAATCTGAATTCTCTTCAGGATGAAATCTAAATTTCAGATCACAGAATTTCAAATCCTTCATGACCTGACCCTGTCAATGCCTTTGTCCTCTGTGCTTTGGCCTTCCTGCGTGAGTCCTGTGTTCCCTAAGTTTTCCTTTGCACATGTGGCTCTTTGGCCAGGAAAGCCTTTCCAATCTCCATCCTCTCTGACTTTTGGGACTTACTGCAGTGTTCAATCCTAAAACAATATAAATACCCATCCCACTACCCCAGCCCCACCATGTCATCTTGGCCTTTTCTCTATCCCAGCATTCACAGCTCTCTCATAATAACCTGGTGCCTTGTCCCTCTTGCTTGTGATTCAGCAAGATCCCTAAGAAAAGAGACTATATCGTATTCTTTATAATATCCCAAATACTATCACAGTGCATGACACATAATAGGCACTCAGTAAATATTTGATGAATGAATCAATTTAGTCAACCAATGAGAATAAGAGAAGTTAGTAACATTGTCTGGTTTTTTAAAAGATTTTATTTATTTATTTAATTGAGAGAGACAGAGACAGAGATAGTGAGAGAGCGCATAAGCAGGGAAGAGAGGGAAAAGCAGGCTCCCCACTTAGCCCAACATGGGACTCCATTCCAGGACCCTGGAATCATGACCTGAGCCAAAGGCAGATGCTTATCCAGCTAAGCCACTCAGGCGCCCATGTCTAACTATTTAATACCAAAACGAGGTACTCTAAGTAGCTCATTTACCCAATACGGAGCAATAGCCACAAGGAATGGAGAGAGTGAATCCTCATACCAGAGCAACAGCCTCCACAGAATGTAAGGACTGTGCAGCCATGACAACCCTTTATCCCCGATCATGGTTCTAACATAAGCTGAGGGTCAGCCATGTCTGTGTATTTCTGGTAAGCTGGTAGACGTGTCCATAAGAAGCCCACCATGACTCACCTAATACTCATGCCAAACCCCTTCTCACATGCCTTCCTGCCCTAGAGAGACTGAGAACAGAAAACCACATCCATTTCCAGACCTCCTGTGACCTACTTTCTACCAAGAAGACACACCCATCAGATAGAAAGTGGAAATGAGTAATGTGAGGTGGCAGCCATGTGCCACCAGATCAGAACTGGGGACAGAGGTATTTGGTTCTTGATAGGAATTGTGGTAGAAATTCTACTGCTCAGGCCTTGCCTCAGAAATCATGACATAGATGTAGGTGGGCCCAGCAGTGGGCTTCTGCTCCAACAGTCAGGCATTTCTCCTGGCTGGTCTCCTGACCTTTGGTTACATCAACCCAATATCTTATAATAAATCCCTTTATCTTATCCTTAAACTAGAATTTGAACAGTATGCCCATTTATAAGAAGGCCTATGGATTGGAAAGGGTATGTTCTGGGGGGGAGGAAAGCAGCCATCTGTGGTGAACTTAACCCAGCATCAGAGCCTCTGTCATCATCAGAAGGATAATTCTGTCATTCACATGCATCTCTTGGCCCAGCCCACAGAGACTCCTATCAGAATCCCATTAAGAACAGGAGAACTGTCAGTAAAAATAGAAAGACCTGTCAACTAACACTATGTAAAACATTGAGTCACGGCCACCCCTGCTTGGCCACTCCCTCTCCAACAGAGTAAAAAGATAGATTCTGTCCCACTTGGCTTCAAATTATTCTGCAGCTATGGCATCCCAAAGTCTTCCATGAGAGGAGGACATCATCACCCCCAAGAGCTAGCAGTGCCTGTTCAGATGACCAGTGGGAGGCACTAGAACCTGGGGAGCTCCCAGCTGGAACACTGGTTACACTAGAAAGGGGAGGTCTTGTTTGTGATCTCTCCCTGGGTTCTCCCAGGATATCTGGGCAGGGGAGCATGTTGAAGTACAGGTGTGAGACACTATTTGGGGACCCCAGCAATACTGGAAGAACCCTCATCTATGAGCCCCTGGGAGTTCCCAGAGATATGTGGGAAAGACTTGTTGGTGGGCTTATGTGTGGTGTTTCTCAGGGACCCCCATAAATGTTATCAAGAACACATGGGAGACATGTCCTTAGGACTCCTAGAAGGACCAGGCAAAGACCATGGTTGATGAATATCTGAGAGACACATGGTTGATGAATATCTCCCACCTCTATACTGGAGCACTTACTGGGAGAGTGAATGAGGCACTCCTGGGCTCAAAATATTCCGGGGAGCAATCTGCATGACCAGATTGAGTCCAAATCCAGGGAAATTTAAGGATTACAACTCATGTGACCACCTTTTTCCCCACAGGCCTGAGGGCACCTTCACATTCATTTTGGTTACTGAGCATTGCACCCTATCCCCACTCCTGAGAGACAAACTGATTATTTAGGTCTGGCAATTCTTTTGTCGAGGTCACTACCAAAACTTGCAGACCTAGGAGCCATTTTGACCCTGTCTGGTGACCTTGCTTATCAACTACTCCAGGAGGCAACAAAGGTACCATTCAACTCCCCGAAGGCAAGTTTTGTCCCTCCTTCTTCGGGCCCCCCTCCGTGTTGCCCTCTTGCTAGTCACAGAAAGGAACAGGAGAAAGGAGTGTGCAGGGTGCCCGGGTGCCCGGGGTGCCTCATCAAGCCAGCACCCTGCTTCCTAGTCAGCTGCCAGCCCGATTCTCTCCTCCCCTACCTCCAACACTGAACACTTCCGCCCACTGAAACTTCTTTGCAGAGTTGGGAAACGTGCCTTAGAAAGTCATCTGAGAACAAAAGATATGAATAAACAGTTCACAGAGGAGGAAAAGCAAATGATGACTGAACACTTGGAAAGGCGTCCAAACACACTAAATAATTTAAGTAATGCTGCTTAAAACCAGCTACCATGTCCACCCATTAAATTAGCAAAAAAAAATTTTCAAATAAGGGTACCCAAAGCTGGCAACAGTGGTATAAAGGTGGGGGTGGGGGGTTATCTTCTACTGGTGATGCTTTAAATTGGTACACACTTTTTGGGAAGCCATCTGGCGGCACATACCAAAAAGCCCTTCATATGTTCTACCCTTTGACTTTGTTACTCTGCTTCTAGGAATCTACCTGAAGGAACAAATGAGATTTCTGCAAGAGGACATGCACTGTACTGTTATTAGAGCAACCACAAAACAAAAGTGGAAACATAAGTGTTCAACAGCAAAACCTAGTAAATAAATAACAGCACATGCATATGGCAGAATATTAAGAATTGTTAAATATCTTGTTTTCAAACAAAGTAATTACATGAAGCACTTCTTATAATACAATAATAGTGGGGGAAGCACAAGGCTTAAAGACACATAGGGACTATCTGACCAAAAGACCTGACTCTAAAATGTAAAACAACTCTCCAACAAAATAAGATGATAACCAGGGGTTAAAAGGTGAGCTAAAGATTTAAAGACACTCCACCCAAAAAAGCATGCAAGTCACCAAACCCCATGAAAAGATGGTCCACGTCAGTATCCATCAGAGAAATCCAAAGGAAACCAAATAGCTAGCACTACACACTTACCAGAATGTCTACAGTCAGAAAGCGGGAATAAAGACTAATATTGCAAAGATTCGGAGCAAATGGAACCCTTGTTCACTGCTGGTGAGGGTTGAAAATAGTTCAACAACTTTAGAGAATGATTTAGCAGGTTCTCATAAAGTTAAACATACTGTCACCACACAATCCAGCAGCCCCACTCCTAGGTATTTAACCAAGAAAAACAAAAGTGTGTGTCCACAAAAAATACTTGAGTATGAACACTCATCATCACTTCATCAAAATGGGCAGCAACCCAAATTCTCACCAACAGGTGAATGAATGAATAAGCAAACTGTGGATCTTGTAAATAACAGAATATTACTTGGCAATAAAAAGAACAAACTGGTGATTTATACAACGTTCTAGAAGAATCTCTAAAACATTATTCCAGGAAAAAGAAGCCAGACACAAAGTGGACATACTGTATGTTCCATGTGCGTAAAATCCTAGGGCAGGCAAAACCAGTAGTTCCTTGGGGCTGGGTGAGGAAGGAGATGGAAGGATTGACAGGAGGGGAACAAAGGAATGTCTTGGAGATGGAAATGTACTACATCTTGACTGCGATGTGCTTGTTCAAACTCCATGAACTATACACCTAAAAGGAGTGCATTTTATTTTCTCTCAATAAAGTTTTTTTGTTAAAAATATGTTACAGAGACTTCCAGTAAAAAAAAAAAAAATAGCAGGTTAACTATACGCATCTCTCTTTGAGACCCCACTAAATGACAGTGAAGGGGAAAAAGAGCAAGTAGGGGGGCTCAACTTCAAAAGACGTGACCAGGTTGGAAATTGGATGGACAGAAGGTTAACTGACCCAGTGGGGTGATGAGTCCCTCAGTCTAGAACACATTTCTGGGTGATTTGGCCAAAGGAAGAAGGCTGGGCCCTCAGAAATGTCAGTGTGAATCAGGGCAGGAGTGAGACCACAGAGTGACTGCAGAAGGACTCATTGAATATCTGTAGATGGGACGGTCTATTCCCATACTCTGCTGTGCTGTGGCACAGAGTGCAGTCAAGTGCCCCCCCACCTCATTTGCAATAAGACATCAGTATGTTCTACTCTTAAACACGTACCCACACATGCACACACATATACACACAGATGTATCGATATAGAAGTCCCAGATTATAGGAACCCTTCAAGAAAGTAAATCAAAATTATAGAGGACAGAAAAGATAAGGAAGTCAAGACTCAATCCAAAAACTCTGTATTCTAATAGCAGGGCTCCAAGGGAGAATAGAGAAAATACAAAGAAGAAATTTAAAAAAAATAATAATAATACAACAAAACTTTCCAGAGCTGAAGGACGTGGGCCTCCGGAATAAAAACGACTCTCAAATGCCTAACACAATGACTGGAAAACTATGTGTCCTTGGTACATGATTGAAAATTTCAGAATCCTAGGGATGAAGTTAAAATATTGAAAGTTTCCAGGGCGTAAAAAAGAAGTCATCTGCAAGGGAATCAGAATTAGGCTGGCCTTAGGTTTCTCATAAGTGGTGAGGGTGATGATTTCAATGTTCTTAGAGCAGCTCTGAATTTAGAATTCCACACCTGACAAAAGCACAAATCAGGTGTTATAGGGAATATTTGAGGACTCCAAAAATTTACCTTCTTCACACCACATTTCTGGAAGTTACTTAATGGACTGTAACCGAACAGAAACCTAGAAGATATTGATCTATAGTCAGTATAGGTCAGAGCGAGACAGAGAAGCCAGGAGAAGAGTCTCTGGAAAGTAACATACATACCTGGATGGATGAAAAAGTTGGGGTAAAAGAGAAAATTTGTTGAAGAGAAAGTAAAGAGACAAGGAAAACCTAGGCAAAAACAGAGCCATTCAAAGGGCAAATGCGCGGTTGGGTTACTGCTCGGCTCTGCAGGAACCATGATTGACACAGCCACCATGTCATAAACACTGTTTACCGATTCTCAGCTTTCCAGAAGAACCTTTAGGAAAGATGGAAAACTTAATGGTGGCATATGGAACACTATGGAAAAGCTAACCTATTGCACACTGTGCCATTGGTCCATGGAATCTGGGAAGGGGACCTGAGAAAGGGCAGGCACCTGGGGAGAATTGCTATCCTCCCTGTAGAACATGGAGAGTCAAAATAACTGTAGAGTTGACAGAACAAGGTTAAGAAGATGTGAGTTTGTTGCTTGTAGTGAAAAGGAACCGGTGGGGGAATTATCACCGTCGAGGAGACGGGGCCGGAGAAGCCACATCACGAGAGCAGGAAGTCTAGGGGATAATGTCTAACACTGATAAGCAGGAAATCGTGGTAGACCCATGTCAACTGGAGACACAGGCTGACATAACCACCAGACAGAAATACCAGAAGGGCTCAAAGCAGCTGCCTCTGAGGATCAGGACTGGGGATGGGAGGAGGTCAACAGCGGAACTGCTCTTCAGCCTAAACTCTCCTACACTTGCCACTCTTATTTAATCATGTGTACATATTACTTCACTGATTTTTAAAAAACACTTAAAAGAACCGTAAACAGCATACAGTTTTATATTATATTCCAAAATATGCACAAATAAATTCATAGAAAAAAGACTAGAAGGAAATATAGTAGCTGTATCTGGGCAAAGTTGCGTTATGCTATTTTGCTTCTTCTCCCTACTTTTCCATTTTCCCAAATTTTGTACAATGAGCATCCATTATTTTTAGAAACAGAAAAAAAGTTATATGAAAAATCAAAACAATGTTTAGAAGCCAGTTTTACATGATACTGGAAATAAAGGAAACAAAATTGAATATAAAAGTGAATTCAGTTATTTAAAACAATAGGCACGCAATAGAAAGATTTAAGAAAATACTGACTGTAATTATCTTGGTGGTAGCGTTATGGGTAATATTTGTCATCTTAACATTCCTTTTTTTCCCCAATATATATTTTTCATAATAAGCATATTAAGCCAGGTTTGGCTGGACAAGTAAATTTCATCTTTCCGTTGGCTTCAGACCAAAACAGTTATGCAATGCCTCTGTGTGGTGCTGACACCTAGATGGCCCTGGATGAGCACTTGTGGCATTAACGGAACTAAGTGGAAAGGAGGTTCTCTGGTTTCTACTTCTAACTCAGCCAGTGGGTCTCAGCACCTCAGCATTTACCTGGTGTCTACTGTGTCCAGTGACCTGCAGGAGAGGCTGTGTGGGTGTTGGCCGGAGGTACTGGTCGACTCTCATCTTGCCATGTAGCAGACTAGTCTGCAGAAGAGGAGAAACACCCACATGTAAAGCAGATGCAAAATTTGCCCGTAGCTACAGTGAATGGGTACATCTAGGCTGAAGGGGTGGGTATCCTTTCTAGGCCAGTCCCCAGTTGGAAATCCTTGGTGGTAGAATCCTCAAAGGCAGGCTCTCCTCTCCCCTCCTTCTTCTCCTCCCAATCCCCATTTCCCCTTCTGCCACTTAAAACCAAGAGAGGCTCTGGGAAGCCAGTTCTCCTCCCCCTCCCCAGCCCCAGAGGCAAGAGTCCTCCAAATGTCTGAGACAAGAATGGAAAGCAACAAACACCTGAGATTCTTTACCACCCAACCACACTTGACTCCAGGGGAGCTAGGCTTAATCAGTCTTCGTATGGAGAAACAAAGAAGTCAAAAAGAAGCAAAAATTTACTGAACTCTCTCTAAAATTCACTGAACTCTCTCTAAAAATGCTCTCCAAGGGAAGGCTAAGAAGCACCCAGTGTGTTCCCTGGCCAAGGGCAGCCACAAGACTCTCAGCCAAATTTGCTGATTCCCAAGAGACTGTCAACAACAAGACAACAAGAAATGCGTGGCATGAGCATGGATGCACAGTGATCTCTGTTTCAAGCATCAGAACTCCCTTGGCTACACCATCCTCACCTGCGACTGCATCAAGACCAAAGTAAATATAGCAAGATGTTAAGTTTTGTCTGAGGCATCATGATAGCCATAACATTCTAACATGGTGCTGGAAGAAGACGCACATTTTCAAGGTAAGATCCAAAAATTTGTTACCAAACTCAAGCTTCTCACTGACACTCACACTGAGGGCCTGAAATGGTCTGGCTTTTAGATATTAAGGGAGAGGATCTGTAGAGATCTGTAGAGATTTCTTTGGAAAAAAAAAAACATATTGATGTGCTGTAAGCTTCAACCCTTCCAAGAGGGAGAGTGGGAGGTGCCTATTTCCCATATCAAATCTCATGAAAGGGACTTCAGAAAGCTTGGTACATGTCTCATGGGACTGGAGGGACACAGTGGACCCATGATGGATTCCAGGTTGGACATCTAAAAGGCAGGAAGAGATGGGCTGGTTGGCTTCCCCCAACATGGATGGAAGGAGCTATTTCTGCAGCTTAGAAGAAGGACCTATAAATCCTGATGTATGCCCAGGCAGGGACAACTGGGTGTTTACCCTGAATGGGATGAAAGCCAATGATGCAAGAGAGAGCAGATCTGGTCAGGCTGAGCACTGTCCAAGAAGGGCCTTCTTGAGGGGCTAACACTCCTATAAGGAGAAGCTGAAATAGTCTCCAGTTTCTTTGAGTGTGGGAAGTGTTGTGATGAGCTAGAGGATAATGACTGCCCAGGAGGAGGAACTAAGAGGAAAAAGAAACCTACTGTCCCCACACCTTCACCAATCACAGGCTTCCTGCCAGCAAATAGCCATATCGATGAGTTGTAGCGCTGGTGTTGCATGGGCCTGGGGATTCTGATTTCTGGGCTGAGACAGTGTCTGGTGACTTAGCATGACTGCAGGACTTTTATTCTCTAGGAAGGAGCTGAAAAGGCATAAAACGGCATGAGTTTCCTTCCAATGGGAAGGAAGAACTTTCCTTCATGAATATATTGAAAAAACAATGGAAATGAAAATAGCATTGCTAGGGCACCTGGGTGGCTCAGTCTTGGTTTTGGCTCAGCTCATGATCTCATGGATCATGAGATGAGCCCCACAGTGGGCTGAAGGCTCCAAGCGGAGTCTGCTTAAAGATTCTCTTCCTCTGCCCCTCCCCACTACCCACATGTGCATGCTCTTTCTTTTTCTCTCTGTCTCTTTCTCTCTCTCTCTAAAATAAATAAATAAATCTTTAAAAAAGAAAGAAAGAAAATAGCATTGCTTTATATTTACCTCTCAAGTGTTCTGATTGTTCACAGTCCATATCATTCCCTCTGTCATGGAATCCACTGCAGTCCGCAACCAAAGAGCACTCTCTCCGCACAGCTGAACTCAGTTCCAGTCCTTCAGGTGGAGCTATAGCTTGGCTCATGAAAATATTCAAAAGGATGGGAGAGGCGATCCTAAGGAAAGTGAGGAGCATCGTGAATGCAGGAAACCCTGCAAAGGAAGGGGTAAGGCTGCTCAAGCCACTATTACTGTTCTGTGGACCTGGATATTCTGCTGTATCAAGGTAGGAGGTCTAGAAGGTTCTACCAGCTCTACCAGCAGCACCAAAAGGAAATAACCATGGATAAAATTATGATTCAGGGCAGAGGTATGGGGAGGAGAAGGACAGAAGTGACACACTCTTCACTTTTACACAGGTCATCTCATTTAATTTTTGTGACTGTCCTGCAAGGAAACACCATTATCCCCATTTTGCAGAGGGGACACGAGGACTTACAGAAGTTAAGTGAATTGTTCTTAGTCGTTGTCTGTAGAGCCCATCCACCTTCCACTGTACCAGGCTGCCTCTCTACACTACACATACTTAGATTGGGACTCGAAGGGGCAATGTAATACCAAGAGCAATGGGAGGCTTGGTTGATAGCTCTATGAGTGACACCACAAAACCAGTACAGGAAGCCAGTGTGCTAGGTGGGCCATGCCCCAGAATTCAGGCCCTTCCAAGGGGACTCCCTCCCATGGCCCTTCGCTAAGAGAAGCAGATCCTAGACACCCCGCACCTCATCCCCACCCACTGTGCTGACTGACCCAAGGCCTCCAGCCTGTCTATGACCACAGATTCAGGAAGGAATTTTGTCTCAGTCAGAGTTCCCACAGATAGACAGAACCAGCAGGAGATTTTATATGTACGTATGGAGAGAGGGAGAGATTTATTTAAGAAATTGGCTCACACAATTATGAAGGGACTCACAGGAACTGGAGAGCCTCCCTGTACCCGAGCTCTGTTCTAATGTCCAGGTGGCCTGGCAATTTAGTGGTTCTTGCCTTCCCATAATATACCTACCTTCCTTTAACACAGGCATTAACAAAGTCTGGCCCGTGGGTCCATCTGGCCTGCCATTTGTTATTGTAAATAAAGTTTTATTGCAACCCAGCCATGCCTATTCCTTACAATATTATCTAGGGCTGCTTTCACATCACAGAGAGAATGCTGAGTAGTCACAACAGAGGCCTTATAACTCATAAAGCCTGGAATATTTATTGTCTGGCTCTTCACAGGACAAGATCACCTTCAGGTAACATTTATTATTGAGCTCCTTCTGTATGCCAGACACTGTTCTTAATGCTTTGCTTGCAAGATCTCACTTAGCCCTCACAAAGCCCCTGTGAGATGAATCCAGTCCTCTCATTACTCAAATTTTACAGATGAGGAAACAGACGCTTAGAAAGGATAAGGAACAATTTGCTCCAGGTCATAAGTGCTAAAGGAGAATTCAAACCCAGCAGCCTGACTTTGGAGTCTGTCCTTTAACTTCGGAAGCTCTGCGGTCATCCCACCACTATGTACTCCATGTCCCTTCACCATCGACACCTGGTTAGAGCACAAGCATTTGTATGCCCGAGACCTTTTTTTTTTTTTAAGATAGTCCTAAAAGGATTTTTGTTCACATTTTTACCCAGAATAACATCCAAGAAGTGTTTGCAGTGGGGTGGCGTGCATGCGATGGGCTGGACCTCCAGGCTGTGACCGCAGTGGGTGACTTACTGACACTCCAGTCCCAAAGATGTGGGCAGAGCTGAACCGAGGGCACTCAACGGTCCCGGGGACTTCTCAGAGGCTGTGATCACTGGTAGGAACATCAGTGCCAGTAAGTAATCTTTTGCCATGTTGAGATGAGCTGAGGAGGGCCGCTCCTTGCAATCAAGAGTCTAGCACAGACCTTCCTGGAAGGGAGAAGAGGCACCAGCATAAAAAAAAAAAAAAAAAAAAAAGAGCTAGCTACAAAAGCCAAATCAAAGCTGGGAAAAGTTAGGAAATCCATGAGTTGTTCTTGGTTTCTGCCTCCTCCCACAATGTTTAGCAGCCCGGGATTGATGACTGCTTTAAGGAGGGTAAGCAGGGGTGATGCTGAGATAGTTAAGAGTGTTGTAGCCCAGGTACCCATCCGTCAGAAGAGATGCTGGTACCTGCCATGTCAGTGTTTACCCTTTAGTGACTGGGTTGTGCAGAGGTGGAAGAAGGTCCTCAGAGAAGAGGGTCCTACGTCCAGACACTACAGAGAAGTGGGGCCAGCAGCCACTTACCAACTGGAAGGAAGAGCTCCTGTTTTGACACACGATATGGCCAGACCCATGTGCTTAGCTGACCATAGATGTCTACCCTAAAGATCATTTCTATTAGCTCTGCCAAATATTCCTGTTCGCATGAGTCACCTGATATGCTGGCTAAAAATGCAACTTTCTGGGGTGCCTGGGCAGTTCAGTCAGTTAAGGGACCAGCTCTTAGTTTCTGCTCAGGTCATGATCTTAGGGCCCTGGGATCGAGCCCTGCATTGGGCTCCATGCTTAGCGCAAAGTCTGCTTCCGGATTCTCTCTCTCCATCTGCCCCAACTCATGCTCGATCTCTCTCTCTCTCTCTCTCTCTCTCTAAAATAAGTAAATAAATCTTAAAAAAAAAAAAAGAAATACAACTTTCCAGGGGTGCCTGGGTAGCTCAGTCGGTTGGGTGTCTGACTCTGGGTTTCAGCTCTGGTCATGATCTTTGGGTCATGAGATTGAGCCCCACGTCTGGCTCCATGCTCCACAGGGAGTCTACAAGAGGTTTTTCTCCCCTCCCTCCTGCTCTGCTCCTCCTCCCCTCCTTGAGCTCACTCTTGCATGTTCTTTCTCAATCTCTCTAAAACACACAAACAAACAAATAAAATGTTAAAAAAAATTAAAATGCAACTTTCTAGCCCTCCTTGCTAGAGGTGCTGGAATTCTGCATTTTTCTCTGTACGCTATAACCCTTATGATCTGAGATGTTCGCAGAAGAAAATAATCCCATCCAGGTTTCTCAAACGTCTCCAGGGCTAAGAAACAAATTCGTAGGCCCAACCTACCTCTTCTGAACCAGAGCCTCCAGGAGAGGGGCCGGGGCAGCTGAGTCACCCAGAGAGTGTGGAGGCACCCGGTGTGCCCCCCTGTTCTATGATAAGGGAATGGGCAGGTGGTGGAAGTTAGAAGAACCAAAATCTAACCGCCTGGGCCAGTAGTTTGTCTCCCTGTAGCCCTAGAAAGTAGTGCCTGTTTATTAACTATCTATTAATCCTCATAACAGGGTGAGATTTTTTGAGTATTTTGACCCCTGCTTTACAGGGGGGCCCAGAGCAGGTACAGTGACTTATTGAAGATCCCACAACTCAAACACGGTGGAGCCAGGATTCAAAGGAAGGTGCAGCCTCCACACCCTCTCCAGCAGGAGTTCCGCTGTGATCAGACACACCTGCAAGAAGCAAAGACGTTTCCCCTCACTTATCCACTGTAAAGGAAACAAAAAGCCTAGGTCAAACTGCACCCTTGGGCAAACTCCTGCACAGTTCTTTGGTTAGCTGATTGCTTCCCCCAGCCTTCTAGAAAGATCTTAAGCTCTATTTATAGTTGACCCACAGAGCGCTGATTCTTTCCTTCTTCGGCTCCTGAGGCCCCCATCATTCGGCTATCGTGGCTCCGATATTCTGAGTGTGGGCAGAGTGGGGATTAAAACACTTCTGCTGGTTACCCAAGAGTCTTGATAACATCGCACCATCTTTCACCAGCCGTGCTAGGAGGAAACCACTTCCTCCCCCTCCTGAACTGCTTGCATGTTTAGAAGTTAATTGCCCAAACCTCGGTTCTGTTGAATTAATTGCCGCTTCAGCTGACCTCTCTTCCTCTGGCCTATAGTGGGAACGGGAAGGAGAGGAAGGCCAGGGGCACTTTCTCCTGCGAGGGACCCCTCCCAGGATGTGTATCACCAAGGGGTGGCTTGTGAAGGCTGCCCCCCTGAGCTCACCTCTGTCTATGCTTCTGCCCTTCCACTTGAAAGTTTAGATCTTTCCAGTTTCTTCCAGGCCCATTTCTCAAGTCTGTAGTCATGCTTGAAAGCCATCCAGAAATAGTGACTGAGTTGCCCTTAACAGCCATGTTTTCATGGTCTCTGGAAGCATGGTATCTTCCATAAATGATTCATGGGGGGACTCTAAGTGCATTTGATTTTCTAATAACCATCTCTCTCTGCCAGTCCATTACAGATGAACTAAGATACCGAAGAGTGGTGAACCCTCATGAAAGATTTCCCCTTGTGTGCCCCAAATGACCACACTGACCTTAGCAATATTAATTCCCGGCCCAGTTTTGCTGAATATGTCATACGCATCCTCAAGTCACCACAACTATGGTTCGGTGTGTTTTTCTAGCGGTATTAAGCAACCTGTGTGTGTGGTTTAATCATAAGCATGAACGTGCAGGAGTAAATCCCCAGCCTTTGGATACTAGAATTAAAAGGCGGTATGAACCGTCCAAAAGTCATCTCAACCACCCTCCCACACCGCCAAAGGCACCTCCTCAATCATTCCAAACAAACTCATATGCAAAGTCTTGTTTAAAAAAAAAAAAAAACTCAACCCCAGGAAGATGTCAAAGCTTACTCGGTAATCTGTTTTGTTGGCTAGCGGGTCTCACGAAGGTCCTCGCCCTGTCCTGATGAATTGCCTCCTTTTTCTTTCTTGCGGATGGAGAACAGCCCACTGAGAGAACAAGGCTGATTTACCATCAGTAAATTATGAAAGGGTGCCTGTGTTTACACTTCTATTCTCCATCAAGGCATCTGTTTATTTAATTGATGGTCTCTGCCTTCTTTAAAGGTTACTCTGATATTTAGCAGGGGGTTGAGAGGGGCCGAAATGTGATAAATTATGCCTGCATTTACTCTTCTCCATCACCAAGGCCATCACCGCAAACCCAGGCGGTCTACACTCCACCCAGTCTATGCCGCCTGGGGGGCTCGCCTCCATGGAAAGTCACCAGCAAGCCAATAATTGCTAACCGTATGTCTCTCCTCTTGGTTCTGACATGGTTCGCCCTCTTTGAAACATGCATGTGAGGAACACTCGAAGGACCAGGGTTTACAGCCTGGAGAAAACACTCAGATGAAGAAGATACTGGTTTCAAGGATCTGGTTTGCTTGGAATGCCCCTCTATTAGTTTTGCTTTTTGTTTTTGTCTTTGTTTTATCATTGCTCTCAGAAGCAGTGCCTTAAAATAACACAAATTCATTATCTTTTGGTTCAGAGGTCCTAAAATCAAGGTGCCAGCAAGGCTGGATTCTTTCTGGACGCCCTAGGGGAGGATCTGCTGTCTCGCCTTTTCCAGTTTCTAGAGGCCGCCACATGCCTTGACTCAAGGCCCCTTCCTCCGTCCTGGAAGATAGCAATGGCTGCTCTAGTCCTTCTCACATCACCTGACTCTGAAGCAGACTCTTCTGTCCCCTTCCTCTATGTCTAAAGACCCTTTTAGGGGCACTTGGGTGGCTCAGGGGGTTGAAGCCTCTGCCTTCGGCTCAGGTCATGATCCCAGGATCTTGGGATCGAGCCCCGCATCGGGCTTTCTGCTCAGCAGGGAGCCTGCTTCCTCCTCTCTCTCTGCCTCCTGTCTCTCTGCCTATTTGTGATGTCTGTCAAATAAATAAATAAAATCATATATATATATATATATATATATATATATATATATATATAAAAGACCCTTTTATGTTGGATCCATCTGTGTAATCCAGATGAATCTCCCTATTTTAAGGCCAGCTGATGAACAACCTTGATTCCATCTGCAACCTTAATGCCCCCTTGTCGTGCAACGTGACATATTCTGAGGACAAGGACGTGGACATCTTCGAGGCGCTACACTTCTGTCCGCCGCAGTCCCTAACTGGGATGGTTAAGATCAGCAGATAGAAGTTACTGAGTGTCCGTTTTCAGTCCAGTCTAAAAGTTCAGGAAACAAAGATCTTTTCAATAGTCAGAGGTGCCTGGAAGTAGAACTGCCTTCCATCGAATTCCCCGTTCCTACAGGGCTCCAGGTAAAGGCCAAAGGGCCACTTCATCCTAAATAAGCGGTTCCTATGTGCCAAGCACTCTACTAACCACTTGTCAGACTTCCCATCACTTATTCCTTACAAGAGTTCTACTAAATAGAAGTTACTGTTTTAGAGGAGATAAATCTGGTGCTGGGAGAGACTCAGATTCTCCATCCGTAAAGTGGGTAGAATGACCCACCTCAAGGGATAGTGATAAGGTGTAAGGATTAAATGTGATAAGAGTAGCATCTCATTCACTGGTCTGTTCAATCTTGAATGAAATACGGTTAACTCAGTGTCTGTCTCATCATAAGGCTCGGGACCTCACACCACACAGGATGTAGTAGACAGTCCTTCGGTGTCTGCTCAGCACCCAGATACCTTCTCCCAGCATCCGGCTCTGGGCCTCAGGCGGTCCTGTTTCTCCTCTGTGTCCCTGACCTCCTGGCCCCGGCTGATGGGTCCCATGGTGCTCACCTGAGTCAAGCCAACAGGAGTTCTCTACGGGGAATCTGGAATCAGACCCCCGCCAGACATCTGACTCAGTCTCTGGGGGTCACTTTCCCTGGACCTGGCTTTGGAGGGCATTCATTTTTCACCATATGCACTGAAGAAGGGAGAAATGTCAGTCTTAAGAGCGGAAGGGGGTAGGCGCCCCTGGTGGCTCGGTTGGTTGGGTGCGGACTCTTGATTTCAGCTCAGGTCATGATCTCAGGGCTGTGAGACTGAGGCCCCGTGGGGCTCTGTGCTGGCGTGAAGCCTGCTTAGTATTCTTTCTCTCCCTCTTCCGCTGCCCCTCCGCTGTCCCCTCTCTCTCTCTAAAAAGGGAGAAAGAGAGAGAGAGAAAGAAAGGGGATTAAAGTAGTTGCCAAGAAAGGATTGAGAGAAGAGAGAGAGGGCCGGACAGCTCTCCATCTTTCCCTTCTGAACCAGCTGCGTTTCCCCTCGTAAGACAGCCTTGTGTCCTCCTCCCTCTGCTTCAGTTTGGTGGCCTTGAATTCTGTTAGTGACCCCCACGGAGCTTTAAGGCACAGGTGTTCACTAACATTTGCAGACTGTTGGAGCTGGAAAGGACCTCCAGCCCCTCTCTCTGTTTACCCACTGGGGACACTGCGGTGCCAAGAGGTTAGGTGGTTGACCCCAGCCAACACTGAACCCATGGCAGAGCCAGGACCAGCATCTAGAACCTCTTGACTGCCCTGCCCTCTGCCCCTGGCCATCTCCAAATCGTTTTCTTCAGCTCTCATTCTTAGGGTTTGAGGAGCTACCGTGACTGGAAGGGAGGCAGAGTTGGGGACTGGGAAGGTTCCCAGAGTTTGGGAAGGAGTTCAAAGGAAATCTCACATTGGCAGACCAAAAACCCATTCAAGAGGCTAATTTTGATGCAGGATCTGGGACTCTTCCAACAGCACCTGGGTCTGCCTAGATGATGCTGGGAAAGAAAGGAACCAGGCACTCATTTGCATATATGCAAACAAGGCCTTCCACAGCTGTCCAGAAGCCACCTCTGCTGGAGCACCCCCCGCTCAGCGCTCAGCGGCTGGGGTCTGCTTTCATCTGTCTACTGAGCCTTGGAAGAGAGAGAGGGAGGCGCTTGCCAGAGCCTCCCACCAAGCTGACAGGGACACAGAGTCATCCCAACACCCCTGCACTGGAGGCGTAAAGAGCTTAAATCTCTGGAGTATGAAATTGGGGTCTCTCTCGCCGTCCCGCAGCCCACTCCTCACCCCCACCCTGCAGCTCTTCCCCTGCTGGGCAGGAACAGAAGGCCAGGTCCAAGGTCCAGGATTCTAGCCAGGACCAGGGGAGGACTTCCCCGTGCCTTAGCATAAGAAGAGCTGCACTTTTCTGGGGTTCCCACATCCCCTTTCCCTGGCCTCAACACCACCCAGTCCCGTCCCTCTCTGCAAGGCCTTCCCTTCCCTTGCTGAGCCCAGGGAGAAAGAAGAGACCAGGCAATTGGCCTGGGAAAGGAGAGGCCTGACCTAAAACCCAGCTCAGCCCCTAGATTCCCTATCATGCCTAGCAAGTCTCAGCCTCAGTTTCCCCTTCTCTAAATTTGAGGGTGGGGCAGGGAGCTTAGCCAAGGAACTCCTTCCCCCAGTGAAATCTTAGAGGGACCACGGATCCTAGAGCTGCGCTGCTGTTGCCAAAGATCAGTCAGCCTCTCCCCCACCTGCTGACCTCATGGGGCCCCTGAGGCCCATCAGAGCACAGTGTGAAAACCCCTGGGCTCACTGGTCACTAAGGTCGCTTCCTGCTGCCAGAGTCTGTGATTTCAAAGCCAGTAATGTCAGCCTGAGAAGTGGGTAAGTGAGGCTGAGGGGGAATGAAAAAGGATTTTTTTAAAGATTTTATTTATTTATTGGACAGACAGAGAGATCACAAGTAGGCAGAGAGGCAGGCAGAGAGAGAGGAGGAAGCAGGTTCCCCGCTGAGCAGAGAGCCCGATGCGGGGCTCGATCCCAGGACCCCAAGACCACGACCAGAGCCAAAGGCAGAGGCCCAACCCACTGAGCCACCCAGGCGCCCCTGAAAAAGGATTTTAAACTGATTGCAAGACTCAAGTGCAGCCAGCAAACCTGTGAAACACACTCAGCCCTTAAGTTTGTATTTGCAGAACTGCCCTCTGGAAAATCCTGCGGGAGGCTCTCGGCCTCCCTCCACATCCATCCTGGCCCTGGATGGCCTGAGTCCAGTGAACTCCCCTCTGAGGGCAGCTGAGGAGGGCTTCCAGACCTTGTAAGTCCTCAAGCATGCGTGCTCACCTCCTCTCTCTCTCTCTCTTTCCACCCCCAGCTAGCCGCAGCCTTCAATCTCTCCCTCTCCCCTCCCCTCCCCCTTCGGCCCCACCCCCACCTGCCAGCCCAGCCCAGTCCATCCCTGGGAAAGCATTTGAACAATACCTGGAGAAGGGGATCAGGTATCCCGGGGGGACCAGCCCCTACAAAACACACAGATGGTTAATCCCTGGGCAGTTCTGGTCATTCTTTTCCTCTCCTCCCCCCAGTCCCTCTCTCCCCACTGTTTCCACTCCTGGTCCAGCTCCCAGCACCCCTATTCTCCTGAAAGACATCCTTTTCAGAAGAAAAGGTAGTTTGCCGATGGCAGTTCCCTAGCTGTGGGGCTCAGGGAGTCACTCTCCCTCTCTAGGCCTTAGTTTCTTCATTTGGAGAAAGAAGGGATCACGCTGACGAGGTGTGCTTCAACTTGGGGGATGTCACAGATCCCTTTGAGAATCTGAGGAAAACCATGCATCCATACACATCACATACACATACACCCCGCATAAAATTTTACAGACGGGTTGGAAGTCCATCCACGAACCAGAGAAGGACTATCCAGTGGTCTTGTCTGTGCTCGAGTTCTGAGTCTCAGACCCTGGGCCCAGCCCCTCCACACCATGCTAGCTGAACCTCCTGGCGCCCTGGACTGGAAATGCCAGAGGTCTCACAGGAGGGTAGGGCCCCATGCACAGCTTGCCCCTGCCGTCTTTAGCACACCTCCAGACCCCTGGGAAACAGGTGGAGAGGGGAGTGGGCCACTCAGCAGACAGGGCAGAGAGCAGAGGGGCACAGCCTCTGGTCCCTCCTTCTCAGACCCCAGAACCCTGGTCTGGGAACTACAGTCCACAGCGCACCTGCCCCCACTTGGCATCTGACCTTGGCCCAGCCTGTCTGTCCTCCTGCGGTCAGCAGCAGGCTCTGCGGGACAAGGCCATCCAGCAGGCTGAGCACAGTTCACCACACCTCCCTTACTCAGGAGCCTTTAGGCGCTCTCCATCGGAAGCTCCCAACTCCATTCCCCCGCTGAAGGCTTTCCGGGTCACACCCCAGCCCTAGGCATTCCTGCCTCAGCTCCTTAAACTCTGTCCACACTGACCTGTCTGAACTACTACCCACATTTTCTTATGTCCACACATGTGCCGCAAGTTCTCTGTCTCCCTCTCCCTCTCGCTGTTCCTCCCATCACCTAATGTCCAAATTACCTAAAATGGCACCTCCTCTCTGAAGCCTTCTTAGCTTTCTTTCTAGTTAAAAGTCCTCTCCTGACGAGACTCTCCTTATCTGACAGCTACTGTGACCTTGGACATGTTCCCCTCATTTCTGAGGATAAACTCCACAGTCTAAGACCATACAATTACTTAGTGGACACCTCTAGTGTGCCAGGTATGGGGTCAAGAGCTTTACCTGAGTTGTCCCATTTCCTCTTCATACAAATGCAAGACATAAGGCAGATGAAATTATCTCTGGTCAGAGACAAAGGGCCAAAGCCACCTCTCTCTGGTTCTCAACTCATGGACTTTCCTCTGCCTTTTGTGCCTGAATTTCTTGAGGGAACTCCTCCTATCTTGAGGACAGGATCTTACCCACTTTTCCTCTAGATCAAAGCTATTGCCACAGCTGTGATTAAATGGTGGGAGGGGGGCACCGGGGTGGCTCAGTGGGTTAAGCCTCTGCCTTCGGCTCAGGTCATGATCCCAGGGTCCTGGGATCGAGCCCCGTATCGGGCTCTATGCTCGCCGGGGAGCCTGCTTCCCCCTCTCTCTCTGCCTGCCTCTCTGCCCACTTGTGATCTCTATCTGTCAAATAAATAAATATAATCTTTTTAAAAAATGGTGGGAGGGAGGGTGCATGGAGAAGAGCAAGGGAAAACGATACGCACCAGGCACTATACATGTGTGACTGTCTTTTGCCTTCACTTCTACTCTACGAAATGGGTATAAATGGATATCCTTACCCCTGTGTTACAGATGAGGCAGCAGAGGCTCCTGGAGGGCGGGTAACAATGCTCACCGGCAGTGACCTCGAGGGGCAGTGCTGGCCTTCCCTCCCAGACTTCTCAGGCCCCCAAGCACCCCTAGATCGGCAGCTTCTCAGTGTGCCTTGAGGCAGGGATGAGCTCTCTGGCTGCCTCCTTCCAGTCCACAAATAGGTCCCCAAGTGTGAGAGTCCAGTGACTTTTGTAATTGAAATTTTTTTTTCCTGCCTTCCCTGATTGGAACTGTATTCCCGGGGGCGATTATTTCGGCCTCGAGACATAATTAAAAGCATACAGGCGTACAGTGCATATCCTTGGAATGGTGTAACCAGAGGAAGGCTAATGACTTTATGGCACAACAAAAGCACCACTACAAGAGCTGCATTTCACCCCCTCCATTGTTTGAGCCTGGTTGGAGGAAGATGGGTCATGATTCTTACATAGCCCTTTAAAACCAAAAGATAGTTATAAACCACCAGTTTTAAGCCCCGTGCTTTTAGGTGCTCTTCACAAATGGCTTTAGTCTCTAGTTGGCTGTTTGGAATTAATCTAATAATTTCTTTTTTCAGGGTCCTTTCTGAGCTCTTTAAGGAGAACGCTGGTCTTTTTGCAAACTCAGAGAGGCATAGAAATTATTTTCATAATTTATTATTTCTTTAAGTGCAGAGTGGATTTCCTTTAAGAACAACACAGGCTGGTCCACTTAATGTAAATCCTGTAAATAATGCAGTGGGACTTGAAGGGTTCATGTTCTAAGTGGGCCATAGTAACCCAACAGAGAGCGTTGGGTAAAGGCCCGGCCACCCCGTCCTTCCCATCCAGCAGATCCATGTCCCCCACAGGAGCCAGGGCCCGTGGTGCAGGATCTGTTGCTGGTTCTGCCAGGACCTTGTCCCAGAGGGGAAAAGACCTGTATCTCCAGGCCCCACCCCATTTCCTCTGACTTGCTCACAACTCGGACACATTGACAAAAGACCAAATGGAAGGTTGGAGAAGTTCTGAGTAGTTGTGGGAAAGGAGGATTGTGAAAAATCCACCTAAAAAGGATCCAGATGAAGGTTCAAGAACTAAGACGAGCTTAAGGACCTACCCTTGGGGAGGATGTGCGAAGGGCAGGGAGAAGGAGTAAGGATTGCAAGGATCCAAGCCCACACATCAAAAAAAATGGCAGGAGAGTTGCTCACCTCCCACAGGTTCAGGGCTCAGAGAGCCTCCAACACCAGCTCTTAGCTTCAGAAGAGGCTCTCTGTGCAGCGCTGTTGGCAACTAGGGCTGGTGGAAGAGTTTCCCCCAGATCTGGGAGGCAGACTGGGGCCTGGGGCCTAAGGCACAGGTCCCAGGCTAGCCCATTACCCCTAGGTAAAAGGAGGACTTTGCTCTCATTTCTGTCTTCACTTGGAAAGCCCACTCCCAAATTCCACTGCTGTGGAAGTCCCACGGCTCCAAGGTGCCTAGCCCTTTGGAGTACGTTCTCCTCTGCCCCCCATTTCCCTTCAGGACCATATCTCTGTCATCTCATCCTGAATTCAAGTCACTTGTGTACGTGTCCATCCCCCTGGTGGAGCCCTTGTTCCCACTGAGAGGCTCTCAGGTTGATACTGAGCTGTGTCCTCCGAGTCTGTAGCTCATAGAAGATGGTCAAGTTATGTCATGAACAATGTCTTAGATGACCCTTCCATGCACCTCTGTGGACACGGAGGACCCAGGGCTGTAAGGAGACCACCAGGCCCTCCTCAGCATTCCCAGACCCCAGGGAGCCTCTCTGGAATTGTGTTTTGCCTCTGTTTGGGGTTGAACCTGTGTGTAATCCCTGGTGGGGCCGGCATTATTTTCCTCAAGGTTTCAAGGGGGTTGAAGGGCGTTTCATATTTCTCTGTTTGGCAAACAGTCTGTCCCCTCCCTCCCTTCCCAGGCATCAGGAATCCCAGAAATTAAAACCGGAGGGACTCTGGTTTCTTTCTGAGGAAGGGGGCTCTGCAGCAGATGCTAGCGGAGTACGGAGATCCAGCCAGGAGGCCGGGTGGGGGCTCCAGGCCCTGGGGTTTCTCTGCAGAGGCGGGGCAGGAAGAGAAAGAGGGAACAGCTCTGGATAAAAAGCCCGGGTGCTCCAGGATGGACCCGGTATCCTGCTGAGGCAAGAGCCCTTTCTCTAGAAGCTGAGTTGGGGCTGGGAGAACAGCAGCCACCCTCTGGCTCCCTGAGAGCTTTCTGCTGGAGGGAGGCAGGAGGAGCCAGGCCCAGCTGAGGGAGGCGGGGGCCCAGATGCCAGCAGACAGGGAGCGGGAGCCCAGGAGGGCTGGGATCGAGCCAATCGGGCCTCTGAACGGAGGCTTGGAAATGGCAGGCGGGCGCTGTGCAGAAGAGCAGAGCTGACACCTGAATCCCGGCTTCCTCCCCCTGGAGAGCACTTTAATGAGGCTCACAGCTGTGGTATCACAGAACGAGCATTAACAATGCTAATTACCTCAAGTTTAGCCCGAACGTTCTCAACCCACCCACCTTGGGAGCCCGCTGTTGTTCTGGCCCTTGGAGAGCCCTGAGGGGCTGGGGCTGGAGCTGGGAACCAGGAGGGGACAGCAGACCCCAGGTAGGACAGAGCAGCATGGGAAGTGGAGTGGGGGAGGGAGGGTAGCGGGTACTGCAGGCTGCAGGGACCCCCCAGGACAGGAGGAAGTGAAGCCTCCCAGTCATGACACCCACGTTCCTCTGCTCTGCTTAAGAGGAACCCAAGGGAGAAGCCCCTGGTGGAAGTCAGGCCCCTTTTGGAGAAAGCTGGGAGCAGAGACCGAATTTGTTTGTACTTGACAAATGGCCTCCCATCATCCCACTGCCTCCTGCAGCCTCAGGGGACACCCCCTAGGGCCCCTACCATGTAGCCCCAAAGATGCTTTCAAACTGTGGGATTTTTAAAGCAGCAAACCAGCAGCTTAGGAACTAGATGACATCCGATTGGTGCTGGTCAGTGGCTTGAGTGAAAGTTGGGGCCCAGGAACGTTTTTCCCACCCCTGCCATCCGAGGGCACTGGGCACCCCCAAAGTCCCTTCCAGAAGCCCAGGCTTCTGCAGAATTCACTTGAAGAGCAGTGATGTAGAGCCAGCTCAACCTCTGGCTTTGTTGCGTCTGGCCTTCCCCCTGCCCGTCCACCACGAGGGGCTGCCGTGGGGCAGGCTGCATCAGCCACCACGGAGGGCTGGGAGCCTGGGCGTTGGGGCTGCAGGATGGATATGGTGCTTGTGCGTATGTCCACCTGGCCTGTTAGCTCCTTCTCTAAACCTGCTGAGCTGATAGAAGTTCATGCCCGTGTCTGAAAAGTCACACGTCAGCCGGCTAGACAACACAGGACCTGGAGCCTCTGATTCCTGTCCCAGTGTCCCCTCTGCTCCAAGATGGGGAAACCCCACTGTATCTGTGTCCCAAGTCCACAGCCTTGGGCTCTCTCTAACACAGGGTGCTATCCCCTTGGTCCCTTCTTCTTAGTCCCCTGCCCCACCCACCTGCTCGGGCTTTGCTTGAACCTAAGGTGGGTCCCTCCACGTTCCCCCTCCCTCCACCATCCCCGTGACTCCCAAGTGTCTGGGCTGTGTTGGAGGACTTTCCCAGGCCCAGCTGACGGCTTGTCTCTCTCAGCAACCGGTGGAATGAGCCTGAGATGCAAAGCTGGGTTCCCTGGGTTCCAAGGGGAAACCTCCCCACCGTCCTTGCAGACGGAAGACCTGTGCCTGAGTACCTGGGCCATCTCTTGGTACCCAGACTTTGTCCTGAGCTGATGCGCCCCCCACAGCCGGCATCCGTGGCTCCTGAGATCACTCTGGGTGGAGGGCCTGCCCTTCCGTTCCGACCCCTGTAGAGATGTCCCCACACAAGTGGTCCCCGGCAACCTGCTGGATGGCAGGTGTCTGCAGCAGCAGCAGTGGCTCATGGGCTAGAAAAAACGAGCCCAGACTCAGCTTAGAAAGAAAAGGCTGAAGGCACACGGTCTTCAGAACAGGAGAGCACGCCCCCAGCGGAGGCACTGAGAGACACCTGCTCTTCCCCACTGCCTTGTCCACCTGGGTCTTCCTGGAAAGCCCAAGCAGATTCCAACTACAAGCCCACTGATAGACTGAGACCGAAGTCCCTGCTGGGGTTCTAGCCCCTCCCCCACACTTCCCCCTTGACCCTGGTCATCATATGTTGTGTTATTACCTGTCTGGCTCGTAAGCCGAGTGACGGGGAGGGCCTTGTCTTCCCTGCTGGACCCCCGGTGCCTGATACATGGGAAGCTTTATTTACTGACTTATCTTCAGTGTGTTTTTGGAAGACTGACTCCGAGCCCGGGGCCTTAGGACCCCCCTGGCCGCATGGTCCCGGTTCCCACTGTTCCTTTAAGGTGGTTGCTAAGCAGGCTGGGGAGACTCTAAAGGCAGATGTGTCTTCTGCAAAGCCTCCTGCTCCTTGCTCAAGGCAGCCATCTCACTGCCTTTTATGGAAGGTGGTTTCTGACCTGAGAGGGGAGGAGCAATGACTCAGCGGGCTTCTAGATGGGTCCTGAGCCTGAGGTCTCTTTCCCCCACCGAGTTCCCCCATCTCAGCCGTGAGTCATCTCGGAATCATGCACCTCCCCTCCCCCAGAATTCCAGGGGGTTCTCTTCAGAATGCCCTGGCCTCTCATGGGGGTCTCCTCCTCCAGGAAGCTCTAGGTGCCTGCTGTACCTACGATAGCTGCAGGGACTGAGGCTTCCCAGGAGCTTGGGGAGGGGTGGTAGAAGTCCCGCACCAGCAACAACTGACACCCGGACTGGGAGTCTCCTCGCAAACATGGAAGCACCAGGGTTTCTCTGGAGCCTGACACGCAAGCACACGCACACTGCGTGCACACATGTAGTCCCACTGTGTACCCCAGCGTGAAAGAGCCCTACTGTCACAGGATCCATGTGTTTCCAGTTGATTTTTTGAAGACTGGGGTAGGGAATGGGTAAGAGGGGGGAAATAACCAAAAGTTCCCAAGCATTTTAAAGCCTTTTATTTGTTTACACATTCTCTAAATTGCAGACAAAAGAGATTTGCTACATAGGTCATCAACACGGCTAACCAACCACAGAACAAGATACTAACCACAGCAAAGAAGGGACGGGGCCCCTGACTCAGTCCTTGTGAGCGTGCAAGGGCTCCGCAGATGGGCTGGGATGCCCAGGGCTCCCCAAGACAGAGACTGCTTGATGCCCACATTATGTTGGCTCCTGGTCTTGATGTCTCCAAGGCCCTCCTGCCAGAACCCAGTCAGGACAGGGGCAAAGGCAGGCAGAGAGGAAGGGGTCCTGGGTCCTGGGCAGCCCCTCCAGGCAGCCTTCCCGAACAAAGCAGTTGCCTCGGCTTCCAGGTGGGCCTAAAAATTGGGATGTGGGCTCTTTCCAACCTGGAGATCCTCCTGGAGACTTGCACAGCACACCAGCTCTCGGGGAAGTCACAGAACCCGCGTGGCCCCTTCAGAGAGTGGGAGATGGGGCACGGCCTCACCTCCCATACTGAAACACGAGAGCTCGTGATACATCCCACAGAGAGGGCAGAAACATCACAGCACCCTCCACTTTGGGAGCCATGGGAGAAGGGAGACTTGACACGGGAGAAAGGAGCACCCCAGAAGACGGGGGCAGAGCGGGGCACACACCTACACACTGAGAGTGTATCACATCACACCTGGAAGAGTCTGGGGGGGCGGGGCGGAGCTGGGGGCAGGGCTGGGGGCCTCTGTTTGTTTGCCTGTTGTGCTGGTTGCTTTTGAGAGGAACCAATGGGGACCTCATCTTCAGACCATTCTGTACAGCTTCCTAAGCCTGGAGCCCTTCTCTCTAGTCTCATGAAAGCTGTGCCAGCCTCCGTCCTGGACACTGTCCAATGTGCCCGAGCCACTCAAGGCAAAAACCCTAAGTTGTCCAGTCAGCAGGAGCTAACATGGTGTTGGTACCCAAGGTCCGATGGGGAGGGAGTCCAAGGCGGCATAAAAGCAAGACCCCCCCCCCCGTTACAAGCATGTCCATCGCCAAGGCCAGCTCTCTCAGCCATTCTGTTATGACTGAGAGTTTCAGAGCGAGCTGGGGCGGGGTGGGGGTGGGCTGAGAGAGTACACGAGACAAGAAAGCACTCTGGAAAGATGGGGATGTACTGTTGGAAGGGTTTCCCTCTCTTGTGCCCACACCTGGAAGCAAGTGACCCCAAGTTGGCATCGCATCTGCGGGTCTAGAGATATCATGGAGACCTAGCAATGGGAGATCGCTGGAATGTTTCCAGGGCTACCCTTTCTGAATACAGCCAAAGCCATCTGGGGGCAGTAAATTCTCGAGGCTGCACGACCCCCAGGATCTATTCTCCAGCTGAGACAGAGCAGGGAAGACTAAGTCCTTCCCAGACTTCTCCAACTCTGAGCCCAGCCCAAGGGCTTCTGCACCCTTCCTGGAACCTACACAGGCATGAGCTCCATTTCTTGGCTCTCAAAAGGGAATGTTCTCAAAACTGGGCTTTAAAATTGCCCTCAGCCTAAACACATGGGGTGGGGGGAGCAGACCTACCTGAGGACTGGATTTTGCCCCAGTGCATCGTGTCATGTGAACAGGCCAGTCTCTCCTTCTGGTGTCAATTTCCTCATCAGTCCAGTGGGTCAGCATCAGGCCGGGAGGGGGCGAGCAGGCTGTGTTCTCAGCCTGAGAGTCTACTTGGGTGGAGGTGGGAGGGGAGACCGTCTCGGGGCTCAGAGCTGTCCTGCTCCCAGGTCCTTCCCTGTGGAGCTGAGGGGGCCAGTGGGCTCAGAGTCTCAAGCCGGCTGCCGGGGAGTGGTGCTGCCTGTCTGGCCTGGACGGGACCCAGGTCAGATGACTCTCCCCTCTGTCACCAGCATGAGAGACCAGGTCAGTCGGGGTCATTCAAAGGAAGCTCAGTTCAAAAGAACCGAAGGCTTTCACATGGGCAGTGGGTCAAAGCCCAGAATGCATTTCAGGTTCTCAAACACTTTAAAACCAGTCCTGCGGCCAAGCATCATGAAAGCCTTATGTCCCCGAGTCTCTCACAGAAATCAGCAAAATTCTGCCTTGCTCAGAGCCACATGCTGTCCAGGGACCCTAAAGGGCCTCCCCGCAGCCTCCCCAGCAGAGAAACTGAAGGCTGCTTTAGGCCCACTGGGCACTAACACCCACCCCGGGGCAGATACCTGCCCCACCCCAGCCCGGGCACCCCGCTTGAAAGCAGGCTCGGTGTGACTGCTTCAGGGAGCAGTGAGAAGCTGCAGTCTGGCTGTCACATGTGCAGAGAAAAGATGGAACAAATGGCTTTTTCCTGATGCTGTCAATTCGGACAACAGGGAGTCTACTGAGGCGTGATCCCATGAGCACCTGGCCCAAGGTGGGCGTGGGAAGGTTCCTGGAAACCCCTCCTCACGCCAAGCCTCTCCCCCCAAGCCCACCTCCTGCTGCCCTTGCCAGCACCACACAGGAGACCGAGACAGGCTGGTGGGGTCTCCATGGGAGTCCACCCAGACTGAGCATGACGCCCCCGTCCCACCATTCCCCACTCTGCTCTTCCGAGTGGCGATGGGACAAGACAGTCAGGTGAGTCACTTTCCAGCTCTGGCCAGGCCCTGCCCATCGCACCTCCCTGCCCACCACCCCGGGAGTCTAAACCAGCATATGGAGGCACAGCCTCTGTTTCCTTGGGCCACTCGGCGCACTCCAGCCCAGGTGCCTTCATCATTGCTGAAATGCATGGTAAAGACGGTCGCCTTCCAAAGGCAGCCAGTGCTTGGGCCGACGGATACAAGCAACTGGGCTGGGGTCAACTGTGTTCTTCCCGCCCAACCTCCAGAGGGTGGAAACAACCAGATACCTGAGCCCGCTCTTCTTCTGTCCAGGAGCACACATGAACACGAAAGGAGAGACCTAGATACATGGAGGCCTTCCCGGCTGATCTGTTACCTGACAGGCGGTCAGAAAGCCATGGGAGACTGTGATTTGGGAATGGAAAAGCAGGCTGAAGGCTGGGCCAGGATGTGATTTCTTTTTCCAGCCCCCAGGGGACCTAGTGTGTTGCTCTGCACATAGTGGGTGCCCTGCCAAGCGTTTCAGTGAGTACCAGGCTGCCCAGCAACCGCTCATGGAGGGCAAGAAATGTGCTCAATTTCCTTCAGAACAAAAATGCCCTGTGGGCAAACGTGGCACATAAACAGTGAGGAACTCAGGTGGACCTTTCTCTCATTTTCGCAACCAAAGGCACAAACGCTCCCCAAGCCTCTGACCGTTTCCTACCACAGCGCGACTCCCCTGCTTTCCCAAATGTCCCAGGGACCAGATGCATCTGGAAGCCGGGGCTCTCTGCCTCCCTAGCCCCCTCTCTGGCCACCTGCTCCCACCTCCTCTGCTCTGAGCTAACCATTCTACAGTTTCATTCTCTCACTCACATATTATCTAGCAACGTTTCCTTCTTTTTTCTCAAGTACCCAATTTAGACCTCTTCACTACATGTTGAAAATGTGCAGGGAGTATATTTTCTTTTTCTTTCGTGCCCGCCAGCGCCCCGCCCTTCGGCATCTAGCGTGGCAGGAGGGAAGGGAAGGGCAGCTGCAAGAAAGGAGGGGGCGGGCCAAGCAAGAGGAGAACCAAGGTCTCAGGTGGGGGGTAAACACGAGAGGGCAAAGTCAATAAGAACCGCAATCCCAATTCCAGCCATAAAATCTGCATGTCCCTTTGACAGCAGAATTGAGACTTTTGCTTCCAAGTTTGCGATAATTGCCAAACACCTTCCCCCCAAAGAAGCAGAAGTGAAGGAAGAGGGGGAGGAGAGGGGGCGTCAGGGGTCCTCCAAGCATAAGGCTCTCAGTACAAGTCCCAGAGGTGTGCAGGGGCTGGAGCCTGGGGTGGGCCTGACGCACCTCAGGGAAAGACCCCCTGTGACAAGCAGTTCTCCCTCTCATCCTGGAGAATGCAGAAGGTTCACTTTAGTTTGTCAAGCTGTGTGTGTGTGTGTGTGTGTGTGTGTGTGTGTGTGTGTGTCCCCATTTTCATCATCAATATTGGTAACATTGATGGAAATAATAGAGATGCAAAGAGGCAGGAACAGGATGCAGTGGGCGTGAATATAACCTGGAGAGGAGGCCGAGGGGAAACACAGGGGCTTGGGGGCCTCCCCCAAGTCCTGCAGGGACCACTTCCCTTTCCCCTCTTCCCCCCATGGTGCACATATGTGCCAGATTGGGTCGGTGCTGCCCTCAATGGCCACTTTGCTCGTTGCCTGGGCTAGAGGTCATTATTGGTATTTATATCTCTGTCGAAGAGGGTTCTGGCTGCCCGCCAGTCCCGGTTCCTGCCTTCCTCTGGCCTGCTCTGGGAAATGTCACCATCAGCACAAATGCTTCCTTCTCTTGGTGGGGCCAAAGAGGGGGAAACCCTGGAATGACCCTCTTTCAAGGCACTGGAGCAAAGAAAGGAAAGGAGTTGGGAACAAAGAGACTGACTAAGGGGCATTCCTATACCCTCTGACCCCTGTTATCCACGCCCCCCCCCCACAGCCGCATAGGATCCTGGGGAGTCACGCCAGGTCTCAGCCATCAGCAGAGACACAGCCAAGCCTCACTCAGAGCCCAAACAGAACATTCCCTGGGAATCCACCCACTTCCAGATCCTTCCCCTCACACAGGGAGCCCCCTGTTCATTCTACGAAGCCAGTTGGAGGAGGATGGGGCAAGGCCCAGACTCCTCCCCATCACCATTTCCTGGAGGTGCTTCCTTTGGGCCTCTCTTCTCAGCAGCCTGGGCTGGAAGCATGGAGAGGGGGCCACACAGCCAGGCCTTCCTAGGAGCAGCTGCTGAGATGCTCAAAGAAAGCCCTCAGTGCGTCTGTCTGGGGGCTCTGCTCATCCTTCCACATTCAAGGCACCGAGCAGTCAGCAGTGCTCTGCCTCCCCCCACACACCCTCTAGTTATTTAACTCTGGGACTTCTAAGTGCAAATCAGGTTTCCGGGCCCTCCTCAAGTGCCCTCCCCACCTTCTCTTCATTTTGCTTTGCCTGACATGAAAGACGAAAGACCTTTGACGTTCCCCCTCTCCTTCCTCTGGGCCCCCCTTCCTCCCTCCCTCCTGCAAAATAATGAACCCACTAGAGGTGACACCAACGCACAGCTCCGAAAAGTTGCCAGCCATGGCGTGCTGGGTGTCTTTGCTAGGAGTCTGAGCGTAGCTCTGGCCCAGGGAGCCAACATCTCATGTCCTGAGGAGGGACCTGTCCTGGGGGATGGTCAGGGAGTGAGAGAGGAAGGGAGGCTGCTATCCCCCCCTTGTAGCCTAGCTTGAGAACCAGTCTAGGGACAGGGAATGTGGTCCGTGGGGCTCTCGGCCCTCCCCCCCAACCACAGACCCAGTGAGGAAACCAGGGGCCCCTCTTCTCTGAATCTAAAGCTGAAGTTGCCAGTAATCTTTCTTCAAGAACACGGGTATGGCTCCTAAACTTGCCCCAATAGGAAAGTAATAATAATCATCTCATTTTTCTTCCTTAATGATCTGAGCTCTTCAAGGGGAGGGCCGTAAGGAATCATTCTGCTGTGTTCAATGAAGAGAGCCTAAAATGCACCACGAGCGGAACTCTCTGGGGTATCGTGAAACCATCACAGTGAAATCTAAACCCGAAACTTTCAACCCATTACCTTCTCCAGCTCTGGAGGACTCTGGCCTCCCTTGCACCCACCCACGGCTCACCACCCTAGTTCCAGTCTCACATCTGAGCATAGCCCCAGGAAGCAGCTGCTCCTCGAGGCCTGCCTCGACTTCCCACCAGGCCCTGGGGCGCTGACAGCAACAGGGGCGCCGTGGGACCCTGGGGCTCCTGCTCTAGGTGCTAGGCGTCCATGCGGGGTTGAGAAGGAAAACAGAATGTCAATCTCCTAGCAGAGGCCTTGCCTGGAGAGCCTCACAAGGTTGCCAGCCCTGGATTTGCTGCAGGAGCAAAAAAGAAGTGTCTCGAAAAAAGAGGGTTTCCACTTCTGGCGCAGATCCCATGGCCTCACCCCCTCTCTGGCCAGGTGAAGCCACAATATCGGGGTGCAGAGCAAAGTCTCCCTGGCTGTTCCAGGGATTCTAGCTGGCAGCAAGAGTGTCATTATCTCCCATCGGTGGCCTCTCTACCCAGTGACAAGAGACACCCAAGTGTGGGGGCCTCCATCAGGACAGGCCCCGGGGCCAGACCTTCACCAGCCCTAGTGCTCATCCCGGCAACAACCCTGCTGGACAGGCCACATCTCCCTGCCTCACAGACATGGAAAAGGAGTCCCAGAATTTGCCCAAGGTCAACCAGCTAGAAATGTAGCAGAGCTGGGCTTTACACCAAAGTTTCTAAGTGAATGTTACACTGAACTAAATCACAGTCCTCTCCAGAAGTTGGCTCCCCAGTCTAGGTGGTGATGATCTTGTAGAAGGGAGTGCCCCAAGTATCTTCATTCTGAAATCCCCAACCCCAGGGTAGATTCCTCACCTCCCACCAACAGCAAACCCATGCACGGGTGCTTGTCGCAGCTTTGGCTTACTGCCTCTGACCACAGGCTGCCCAGCCCCTAAAACATAAGCCCGTTTGGGTCAAAAGGGAGATTCTGGTTATAGGTTCAAGGTTATCTTTTCAAGGTTAGATAACCTTGGCTAATTCACACAAGAAGGGGACATAGAAATATTAGGGATTCCTCCCTGGAAAGCCCTGCTTTCCAGTGGTTGTTTATATAACATTAAGCTTTTTCAGTCTCCCAGTGTCACTGTGGAACAGACAGGACAAGGGTTATTATCTCTGTTTTATAGGTGGGGCGAACTGAGGTTCAGAGACGCTAAGTGACTTGCCCGAGGTCACTTTGTTACTGAACAGCAAAGGCAAAACCAAAACCCTGATCATCCACGTGCACCCCATGATTCTAGCTCGTTCTCTGGGGGTCAGAGAAAGACCGATCTGAAGTTTACCATCATTTTCTTGGTCTCAATACAGAAAGTGATAAATGTGACTCTAGAGATTTTGTCTGCTTGCTGTACCCCGAAAGTGTCGTCCCATAAACTGGCCTTGCTATCCCCACTTTCCAGATGGGGAAACTGAGACCTCAAAGAGGAAGAGGCTGCACCGATCCCACAGGGAATGCAACTGGGAAGGGAACTCTGGACCCTCTTAACACCCATTCTAGGGCCCTGAGCTCCCTCCCTGACCCCACTGTGGGTTACAGCACCCTCCCTTGCAAGACTCAATCCCCCCTCGTGGAACGCATGTGCACACCCTCCAAAGAGGGTTTGTCAAGTAGGAGGGCCCCAATTTGGGGTTTCAGACTTCCTTTTTTAATCTTTAAGCCATTGTGGCATTTGGGAACATTCTGGTAACTTTTTCTCTAAAATTACGTCAAAGTGATTTTCAAAACCAACAATCAGCCTTTGAGGACACCCCACTTTGGGTTTTGTGGGAAGACAGAGAGCCAGAGCAGTCGGGAGAGGACATCCGCTCCTCTGATGTGACACTTCTGGGGAACAGATGACAAGAAGGCACGGCAGCTCCCCAAACCCTCCCTGCACCTCCAGAATCCAAAACAGCCTCCCCAGCCAGCAGGGGGAAGGACGTATCATAGGAGCAGGATGAAAATCCCATCTGGACAGGGCCCTTCAAACCAGCCTGTTATGTATGCACGCAGCTCACTCGCAGGCCACGGGCCCCTACAGGAGACTGACCCCACGGGTCGCTCTGCAAGGGCCTGGGTGAGACCAGCCCCGCTCAGCTCCACGCCAGGCTGCCCTGAGGCCACTGGCCGAGAGCAGTGAGCCCAGGAGGGAGGCTCTTGCCAAGTCATGGAGCGAACCCCACAGCCGGGCAGAAGTGGCCCAACGAGCCTCTGAGTCTCCAGGGGCTTCCTCAGGAGCTGGAGGACTAAAAATAACCTCGGCCTTTGTTGGGAGCAGCCGGGCCACGGAGATGGAGCTGATTTCAAGGAAGCGGAGCATGCGCGAGGGTCCCGCTTACCGAGACCTGCCCTTTGGGCAAATGATTTTTCCAGAAACGTGTCAGTTACTGTGTGCTGCTGCCTTGGCCATTGCCTCTGAGATTCAAAGACAGCCTGAGCCGCTCCGGCCCTCAGGGCTGACTTCCAACACAGGCTTCTCAGAAGCTCAGCCTCCCACCTCTTTCTTCTCAAAACGTTTTTTTTTTCTTTTTTTTTTTTTGGAAAACAAGAGTCCAGCACATATTGGGGAGCTTAGGGGGCAAGAGCAGCCCTCCAGCTGAGGAGTGTGCGTCACTGCCGCCGTGATCATAAAGAATCCCCCCACCCTGGTTATTTGTTGAAGTGACAATCATCTCGACCCCATCCTCAAATCCCCAGAGTCGGGTGACAGCGGCAGTCGGGTGACAGTCGCAGACAGTGGCAAACACACACCGTGTAGAAGGAAGAAATTACTTGGGGAAAGGACTTTGTGGTGCCACATCAATACTGACGGGTTTTGCAAAGCTGCGTCCTTTGTGCCAACATTCGGATTCTGGACTGGGCAGCCTTTACCCACTTTCCTGGTTCTTGAGTCCCGCTGGGAAAGTTCCAGACCCAGGCTGGCAGGGAGGCAGAGCCCTAGCATCTTCCCCGGCCACAGGCTGTGCCTTATCTCACTTCAAGGACACCCCACCTCTGAAGGTGAAGGAACCACAAAAGCCCCCCTGGATGGATAACAAATACTGACTGGCTGTGGCAGGGCCTCTGAATTTTCTTCCCAACATCTCCACCCACCCCTCAGCACTTCTCCTTCCCTCTCCAGCCCCGTCAAGAGACCATCCTGGGTGTAGACATCACGAGGTATCTGGGTGGGGGTGGGGGGGCCGGGGGAGGGCAGAAAACCTCTTTTCTTCTTCACAGAGACCGAGGAACAAAGAGGGATTTTCATCATCAATATGGCCTCCCGACTCCGAGTCTGGAAGTTTCCAGGGAAGCTTGTAATAAATAACAACTTCTCCACAGCCTTTTGTTCCTTTGCTGAGTTCAGGATAAAGAGCTGAAGCAGGAGGTGGGAGGCTGTGTGAAGATTTCTTGGAACACAATAGATAGAAAACACCAGACTACACGTGAGTGACTGATCGGTGGTCACAAAACAGCTTCCCTTAAAATGGGAACTAGTGAGAGGGCTGCAGGGCCGGGGGCAACGTGAGGGGGTCCCACAGGGCCGGGGCTAGGGGTGTTCTTCAAAAGTGCGACATCCTTCCGGTGGAAATGAGGAGGGGCTGGCCGAAATGCTGGAACCTGTGTGTAGGAGGTAAGCAGACACCTCACCCACTCAGTGCCGCACGTCCAAGCCCTCTGTGACCACGGGTCTTCCTTACAGTTGGTCTCTCTGGATATTTGGGAATGGGGGCTTGATCCGGTTTGAAGTGGGCTCCGCCTGTGCCTCTCCAGCAGCAGGTCACGGTCTGGGACCTGGGCCCCTAGGCTTGGCAGCCGAAGGCTGAGGCTTTCTCTTTGAGCAGTTCCCAACACAGGTGGCAGCTCCAGCTTCCTACAAGAGACGAGAGGCCCTGGTCACCAGCGGCCCCTCTCCCTCCCTGAGGCCCCGCCCCTTGGCCCTGACGCCTGCAAGCCTCGTTGCTCTTTCCACTTTCCCAGTTCAGAGACCAAGGCCCAGTCCTCAACGTGGGCTGGAGGCTGTAACTCGGCAGAGGGTAAGGGCTGCTCAGAAAACACTTAGGTGCTCGGAGGCCATCAGCTGAACTGTTGTGAAGACCCTCCTTCCCGGTCGGGGGGTCTCCAGCAACAACACCAGGCCTGAGCCTGTTCCCCTAGAAGCTCACAGCCGCCCTCCCAGCACCACCACTTCAGCCACACGTCCAGGAACATTTCCTCAGCCCCAAGCTGGAGTTCCAGGGGGTGGAACCGTGCCTCCGTTTCCTCATCTGTCAACTGGTAGCAGTCCTACATGCCTCACAGGACTGTGATGATTGAATGAGACAAGACACGGAAAGGCCTTAGCACAAGGCCCACACCATAGTGAGGGCTCCCTAAGTGGTAGGAGTAGCTGTTGTTGCTACTGTCGACCTCATCATCATTACCTTCTGGGGGCTCAGCCACAGGGGGATTTAAACAGTACATGTGATAGCCACGGTCACAGTCATCACAGAAGAGGAGCTGGTCCTGGTGGAAGACAGAGTAGGTAGAGGGGAGGAGAGAGAGAGTGAATATTCCTCCAGACTGGTCCGTGCAGACCCATCTCTCTGAGTGCCCCTTTCCAGGCCCCAGCTGAGGTCTTCACTGCCCCCGAATATGCTCGGTGCTTTGCCCACACCTGGAAATCCCCCTGCCTCCCCAACTATGCCAACCATACTCCCACTTTAGGGTTCTGCTCAAATCATGCCTCCTCCAAGAAGCCTGCCTTGACTACCACCTTACATTCGAGTTTAAAGAGATTCCTTATTCTTCTGGACTCCTGTAGCCAATAACTCTGTTTCCATAAAGTCTATTTGCTTCTACGTTCCCCATAAGGATTGTCTAGTACACAGAAAATACTTCAAATGTTTGCAAATTTTAGCTGAATTCTTCTTAACCTCACCCTTTCCATCTGTGAAAAGGGCAACAGCCATCCTTGATGGTAACATCCATGACACCTCAGAACCTTTTCAGGGTTTCATTACGCAAATATAGAGAAATGCACGCAATGCAATGCCACCTTTCAGATCCCCAGAGCCTCCTCAGGGGCTGGAGGCTGGAGCCCAGGTGAGAACAGGACCCCCTAGCATGGTGTTTAACTTCAAAGGATGCAGTCTGCACCTTCACTCCCCAAGTTCCCTGGGGATAGATGCTCTCCCAGTCCCTGACACCTGCTCTTCTAGACCATTCCCTACCTACCCTTCAAGTCTTCCAGCTCCTCCATCCTACAGAGATGTCCCTAATCTAGCTCAAATGGAAGTTCTCTCACCCCTCTTGCATCCCCATAGTCCTCCCTCTTTCTTATGACATTTAATTGCGTTTTCCTTCACGGCACAAAGCCTGGCATGTGGTAGACGTCTATGCAGGAAGGTTTTCTTTCTTTCTTTTTTTTTTTTAAAGATTTTTTTTTTAATTTATTTATTTCACAGAGAGAGATCACAAGTAGGCAGAGAGGCAGGCAGAGAGAGAGGAGGAAGCAGGCTTCCTGTTGAGCAGAGAGCCCGATGCGGGGCTCGATCCCAGGACCTGAGATCATGACCTGAGCCGAAGGCAGAGGCTTCAACCCACTGAGCCACCCAGGCGCCCCATGGTTTTCTTGAATAGTTCTTTTGGAATATGCCTCCTTCGCCTACTCCTTTATGGATTGTAAGGCCTTTGGGGCAGAACCTTGTCTTAATTCATTTCCACATCTCCTTCAGAACTGGCACACAGTAGCTACGTGTTTGTGATCTGCTCCCCATTATCCAGGTTCAGTTCCGCTCTATTCTTTGGACCTGCTTGAATGGCTTATAAGATGTTTGCAAAACTAAGTTTTGCATCAAATCTCATCTTGGCTCCCCTCAGCACAATGATCCTGGAAAATTCGATATTGAAGTTGGAAACCCCAGCAAGCAAGCAATAAGGCAGGAGATATCATGAAAGACTTTTTTATCACACTAACACCTTTCAAGAGGGCAATGGGAAGCTTTTAAAGAGTTAGCAACAGAGGAGTGACTGGTCACACATGGAATTTAGAAAGATCTCCCCAGCTGCTGTGTAAGAATAGATACCTGGGTGGAGGAAGGTTGGTTCTAGAGGCTGGAAAACCACTTAGAATGCTACTACCATCATCCAAGTAAGAGGCAATGGTGGCCTGAATTAGGATTGTGGCATGGGGGAAAGACAAGGGTCTTGTTCCCATTTGAAAGTTATTGATTAGATGATGGCAAAGAAATCAAGAATGTCTCCTAGGTTGTGGCTTGGTCAGCAAGCCAGATGATACAGCTACCTATTGAGATGTGAGCAGAAGAGTAGATTCATGGGAGCCAGAAGGCAACCTAAGCTAGAGACATGTTCTGCACATTCACAGATCGTGCAATGGAGATGCCATGGAGGCAACTGGATATCAGGAAAGATGCTTGACCATGAGATATGGATTTGGGAATCATTGGTGATTAGATGATAATGGAGGTCCTAAGAGAGGAAGCCCAGAGTATGTCACAGATGTCCTTGAACTTGAGCTCATGGAGGGATGTCCATGACCTTCTTGAAATCATATGCACAACTTCCTGTATAGGTACAAATGTACATTTTTCTGAGAAAAGAGTAAGTCCATAGCTTTCATTGAAACTTCTGAAAAATCAAGGACTCAAAAAACATTACTGAGATAAAGGCCAAAATACAGACCCTGAGAACACCAACCTTGAGGGACAGGCAGAGAAAAAAGAGACTAAGACACATGCTCTAAGAGGTAGGATGAAAACCAGGACAGTGTGGTTTACTCCAAAAAAAATTTACACCATTGTCTTGGTGCTGAAGTAAGCTATATTACAGTATAATTTAGAAATAATTCAAGGAGGAATAAGTTAGGATGGGAACAGAAAATAGGGAGAGACTTGTCAGAAAGAGTATTACTAAAGTCTTAAAGACACATAACTCCTGAAAAAGTGCTGATACAAGAAATATGAGAAGGTAGAATACCCTGGATCAGATTTTCCCAAAGGGAAACCAGGCGTCTGTGGCTTTAAATAGATTTTTCATGGGCTGATTGTTGTCTAGCACCACATTCTCTTCTTTCTCATGTGCTTCTTAAGATAACTGCCTGTCAAAACCACCCATATCAGCCAGTTCATGCTAACCCCAATGAAAAACATAATTTAAATGCCTCCTAACTCCCAAGTCCCCAAGAACCAGTTCCAGCAGAATGGCTACAGTTCCAGTAGAATGGGAACCCCATTCTGGTCTGTGCAGGGTAAATCTCTGACTATGTGAGAGGAACCCTACTGCCCGAGCAGCCTCACCCCTTGAATCCTCCCCTAACACCTCTGCCAAGTCAATGAAAACTCTCTGTATTGATACTATTTGTAAAGCCAAAGACCATAACCAACCCAAATGTCTATCAGTAAGAGAATAGTTGAACAAACTAATGAAGAACTATGCAGCTGTAGGAAGAAAGATTGTGTCTATACATTGTGGTGGAGTGAGTAATCTACGACATCCACTGAAAAAGCAAGGTGTGGAAAACAGTGGTGTCTGCTACTATTGTATAAGAAAATGCGTTCTTTTTTTTATTCATACACATGAATACTTATGGATTCGTACACATATACATGTAATATGTTATATTTAAATAGAAGGAAAAGTTATGCCATAATTTTTTTAATAGTCACCTATGAGCAGAGTGAGGGAATAGTGTGAAAGAGTAGGAACAGAAGCTAGATTTCTTTGAATATCCTGTTTATTTAAGAGACTTGATTCTGGAACCAGTGAATATTTTTCATTGTCATAAAACAAACTTCACACTGTTATTGTCCCTTAGAAAAAAAGAAAAATGAAACAAGTGTATCTAATTATGTATTAGTTGATGGCACAACCACATAGAAAGTAACTATTCTAAGTGACTTTAAAACAAGTAGCTTGACTATACATCCTGAGTCAAATATACCTTAAGAACAAAAATGTGTGTGTGTGTGTGTGTGTGTGTGTGTGTGTGTATTTCCAGAAGCCATATTGTTAGTGGTAATAGCGGAATTAATATTCTGAGAACTGTATGTATCAAATGAGTGATTATGTTGTAACTAAGAAGAATTTTGACATACTTGAAAGAAAATACAGATGTAAGATTGATTGAGTTAAGTAAAAACCCTACCGTTAGTTCTGGGTATGAATTAGAAGTATCAGTATAAATTCAAGTATCCATACAAATTCAGCATTTTATCTTTAAAACAAATAAAATATATTGTCTAGTTTTGTCCATTTAAAATGCCCCAAAACAATGACAAAAGCAGTAAAAATCAGCACCCCTAGCACTCCTATTATTTTCTCTAAAGATCATTGGCCACTAAAAGGAACCAGGAGTCCTTGAAGAAATGGCTGGTTCCAGGTCCAGGGCATGAAATGTGCAAATATTTTCACATATTAGAAAGCAAATACTATTGCGGTCATGTCAAAAGGACTAAAGATCAAAACTGATTGCATTCTCACTGCCCAAATATAAGACAATTTTTACTGTAATGGATTGAAATCAATCAAATATGTTTAAATCCTTGAGTTCATAAAGATACTATTTTAAAAAAAAGGTTGTCACCTTTGGAAGATGCTAGGGAAACATCCTATTTTTTTTTTTTATTTATTATCTTGATATAATTTTAGTCTCAGAGAACATTGCAAAATGGTACAGAGAGTTTCTGTACACACTTTACTCAGCTTCCCTTAATGTTACCATCTTATGTTATGATAGTACAATCATGAAAAGCAGGATATTATATTAACATTATACTATTGACTACGCTGCAGACCTCATTTGAAATTCACCAGTTTTCGCACTTCTGCCCCTTTTCCCAGTATCCAGTCCAGGATCTTACATTGTATTTAGTTGTCATGTTTTCTTAGTGTCCTTGAATCTATGACAGTTTCTCAGTTTCTTTATCTTCCGCGACCTTGATGCTTTTGAAGAAACTAGGCCAGTGATTTTGTAGAATGTCACTCACTCTGAGTTTGTCTGATCTTTTTTCATGAGGAGATTGAGGTTATACACTTTTGGCAAGAATACTACAAAAGAGATGATGTGCCCTTCTCAGTGTATCGTATGGGGGCACATTGATACCAATATGTCTTGTTACTAATAATGTTACTCTGATTTGTATAAAGTAGTGTCTGTCAGTTTTTCCACTATAATGTTGTAATTTTTTCCTTTGTAATGTATTAATAAGTAATCTGGTGAGAGAGATACTTTGAGATTATGCAAATATTCTGTTTCTGACCATACTTTTCTCACTAATTTTGGCATTAGTGAGCCAGATCTTGCTTACAACAACCAGAACAGTGATGCTTGCCTACCAGTGATTTCCTTCTTCCCCCTACATTTATTAATTATAATTCTGTTCTGAGGAAGAGTTTAACTCTTCCCTATTTATTTATTCAAGTTTTGTAAATATCGGTATGAATTTTGTTCTTTGAATTACAATTCAACACTATCATTATTTATTTTGTTGTTCAACTTGTCCTAGACTTGCCATTAGGAGTTCCTTCAAAAATTAGTTCCTGTGTCCTTAGATGTGCCTTATCAATTTTTGAGCATTTCCCTACTTTCCAGTACCACAGGATATTCCAAGCTCCCCTTATATTTTCCAGCCCTAGCATCAGCCATTTATCCAAGGGTTCCTAGTTCCTTTTATTGGAGAATGGTATTTAGAAACCAATATCTGGGTACCATGGATTCTCATTGCCTCTAGGTTGTCATTGCTTCTAGGACCTCCCAGCCAACAGAATTAGGAAGTAAATGTATATATAGGACACATGCCCACATCTATATTTATTTCTCTATCTATCTATATGTATGTATACATGTATATAGATATACGTGTGTGTGTGTGTATATATATATACACACACATACATACACATAATATGTTGTATCAAAACATTCCCTGATACCCCCTATTCCACCCAACACCATAGGATTCAGTGTAGCCTTCCCTCTGTTTGATTATTCTTTCTCTGACATTGAGAAACCTGGCTCTCATTAGTACAATGTATCATTATTAGTTCACACCCTAGACACACATAAAGTAGTTGCAGAATGACTAACTTACGTCCCTGTAACTTACATGCCTGTAAGAAATACATTTACTAGGGGAGCCTGAGGGGCTCAATGGGTTAATCCTCTGCCTCTGCTCAGGTCATGATCTCAGGGTCCTGGAATCGAGTCCCACATTGGGCTCTCTGCTCAGCAGGGAGCCAGCTTCCCCCTCTCTCTCTGCCTGCCTCTCTGTCTACTTGTGATCTCCCTCTGTCAAATAAATTTAAAAAAATAAAATCTTAAAATAAAAGAAACACATTTACTAACTAAAGTATAATATTTACATAGTCATTTCTGCGTTTGGTCTTATAATACAGTCATATACTGCTTTCTAAATTTACAAAAGTTAGTTCTTTCCTTGCCTACCCCTCAATATAGTTGCTCTATTTACATTATAGTTAGGTTCATTTGCTACTATTCATATCCCAGTTCAGTCCCCAACCCCCCACATCCTAGCTGATTTTGGTATTTACCTGTAACAAGATATGTGCAACAACACGTTGGTCCTAAGCATCAGAGCTGTACCAAAAGGCATCCCCTGAGGAGTGCCATCTTCCCTTATCCCTACTATCCCACACCTGTTTTCCCATTCTTTCTACCCCATTCCCAACCACTCGTGGGTAATCAGTCTCTTTATTTCCTTTACTTTATCCTTCCTGTATTTCTTTAACACAAGTAACAGATACATGTATATTCTCTTACACTTTTCTTACAAGAATGACAGCATACTATATAGATGTTGCCTTTACTTAGCTTTCTTCATTTAACAACAGCAAATTTGGAAATACACTGGAAATTATTCCATCTCAATGTATGGAATCTGCCTCATTTTTTTATAGCTGTAAGTATTCCAATGCGTGACTATGCCATCATTATTCAACCATTCTTCTGTATAACATTTAGGTCATTTCCAATATTTTATAATGATAAACAGTTGCACCCATGAATAACTTTATGCACATGTATTTTCATTGTGTTATACCTTTATAGTAGATTCCTAATAGATGAGATTGCTAAGTCAAGAGGTAAAGGCATAGTAGTTGTGTTAAGTATTGCTAAATGTCCCTACAGAAGACTGGTACCACTTTGTATTCCCACTGACAGTGTATGAGGATGTCAGTTTTCCCATAGCCATCAAGAATGTATTCTCATACTTTTTTCCCAGTTTTATGGATAAGTTTGAAATATTTGATTATGAATGTATTCAAACTATTTTTTAAAGAATTTATTTATTTATTTATTTGACAGACAGCAATCACAAGTAGGCAGAGAGGCAGGCAGAGAGAGAGGGGAAGCAGGCTCCCTTCTGAGCAGAGAGCCCGATGTGGGCTTGATCCCAGGACCCTGGGATCATGACTGAGCCAAAGGCAGAGACTTTAACCCACTGAGCCACCTGGGTGCCCCCAAACTATTTTTTTCCCAAATGTTTAAGGGCTATTTTTATCTTTTGTGAATTGTCTTTCATGTCTTTTTCCCATTTTCTATCAGGTTTCTCATCCCTTGTCCCTCAAATTTTAAGAGTTCTTTATATATTAGGGATATTAGCTCTTTATCTGTGGTATATGCTATAAATATTTTCTCCCAGTTTGCTAGTTGTCTTTTTACTTTATCTGCTTTTTACTATGCAAATTTTTATGTGGTCAAATTCGTCAATATTTTCTTTTATTTCTTTTGAATTCTGAATCACAGAAAATCCTTCCTTATATATACTTTAAAAGAGTTATTTACTTATTTTGAGAGAGTGAGCGAGCCCATGCATGAACAGGAGGGGCAGAGAGAGAGGGAGAGAGAATCTCAAGCAGACTCCACACTGAGTTCAGAGTCTGACACAGGGCTCGATCCCATGACCCTGAAATCACGACCTGAGCTGAAACGAAGAGTAGACATTTACTGACTGCGTCACCCAAGTGTCCCGATCTTTCCTTATATTTAAAGAAGAAATCGCCCATGTTTCCTTCTAACACTAATATGGTTTTATTTTTTACGTTTAGATCCCCAGTTCATTTGGAGACTATTCTTATGTATTTTGTGATATATGGGCCTAATTTTATCTTTTCCCAAATGGGTACCCTATTAACTCAGCACCATTCATGAAAATGTAATTTTAGAGGCAACCTTTATCCTAATACTAAAGGTCCATATGTAGACGGGTCAATTTATGGGTTCTTTTCTATTCCATTGGTCTGTTGTCTATCTTGTTTTAATTAGAGGCTTTATAGTATGTTTTAATATCTGGGAGGGCTAGTCTCCTCTCATAATTTGTTGTTTTCAGTGTTTTCTTGACTATTCTTGCATGTTTATTTTTCCATATGAGCTTTACTATCAGTTTGTCTAAATGTTCGCTGTTTTTATTGGGTTTGAATTAAATTTGTAAATTAACTCAGGAAGAACTGACATCTTTATCATGTTGAATCGCTCTATCCAAGATCATACAATGTCTTTCCATTTGCTCAGGTCTAACTCTGTGTTTTTTTCCAGTGCTTTAAAATTTTCTTCAAAATTTTTTTTCTTCATATAGGTTTTACACATTATTGTTAGGCTTATTTCTGAGTATTTGTTTTTTGTTGCTATCATGAATGGGATTTCTCTACTACTGTAAACTCTAACTGGTTGTTATTTGTGCACATGAAGGCTATCAATTTTTGTACGATAATTCTATAGGCTGCTACCTTTAATGTTTGAGTTAGCTTTATCACTGATTCTCTAGGGCTTCCCAGGTATACTATTATAGTTTGTGAAATAGAGTTTTGCTACTTTGTTAGTATTCTTATACCTCTAGTTGATTTCTCTTTTCTAATCACATTAGCTAATATCTCTATAATAATGACAAATAATAATGAAAATAGCAGGCATCCTTACTTGATTCTTGATCTTAGTAGAAACGCCTCTAGTGTTTCCTCATTAAATAAAATAATGGCTTTAGTTCTAAAGTATAAAAAGTTTATCATATTAAGAAAGTATCCCATAATTCCTATTATCTTGAGTGAGTTATTTTTTATGGATAGGTATTGAAACTACCTTATGATTGTGAAAACTGATAAATAAAGGGAAAGAATCAAGCATTTTTCCTATCTTTTCTATATAATCTATCTTCATATATATATACACATATATGTGTGTGTGTGTGTGTGTGTGTATATATATATATATATATATATATATATATATATATATATATATATTCCTATCTTTCTGTATAATCTAAACCTGAGAGTAACCAAATGTGAGGCTGGAAAAGTTTTTGCCTTATTACTCCAGCTAGTAAAAAAAGAAGAAATTATAAAATTTCTTAACAATATAGAATATCACTATTTTGCAACCTCTAATGCAGTAGTCAGTCTTGTTGAAGATCATCGATACTACTACCTTCACAAAAGAGAGCTGTACCAGGCATTACATACTTTCTGATAAAGAAAAATACACCACTATTTATGAAGTAGTCTTGATATATATAAATATATACAGCTTTATATGTATTAATTTTTATATGTGTATATAATCAAATCAAGGTCCATATATAATATATGTTATATATAGATTATATATTATATTATATTATATTATATTATATTATATTATATTATATTATATTATTGTATTGGAGACAGAGAGAGAGAAAGAGCCTGAATTTGATCAGGGTTCTAGTTCTAAACACCAGTGTACAAGAAGTGTAAGAGACAGAGGGAAGTGTCAAACACCACTACAGGGATTCAGTCAATAAAAACACAGTCCTAGGAAACTCTATTATACAAATTAACTGATTTCTTTTAATACTTAATTTTTTAATTTTTTATTTAACAGAGAGAGAGAGAAGCCAAGGGATAGGGAGAAGCAGTCTCCCCACTTGAGTAGGGAGCCTGATGCAGGGCTCAATCCCAGGACCCTGAGATCATGACCTGAGAGCTAAAGGCAGACACCTAACCAGCAGAGCCACCCAGGCACCCCTCACTGATTTCTTCAACAAAAATTTGAAGGGGATAAAAGAGCAAAATGGAGGGAAAACCTACATATTAAAAGAGACTTTAAAAATAAGGGTGCCCAGGGGCACCTGCATGGCTCAGTTGGTTAAGCGTCTGCCTTCAGCTCAGGTCATGATCCTGGAGTCCCAGGATTGAGCCCTACTTGGGGGTCCCCATTCAGCTTCTCCCTCTGACCCTCCCCCTACCTCATGCTCTCTCTCTCTCTCTCAAATAAATAAATAAAACCTTAAAAAATGAAAATAAAAATAGGGGCACCTGGGTGGCTCAGTCAGTTAGGCATCTGATTCTCAATTTGGGCTCAGGTCATGAGCTCAGAGTTGTGAGATGGAGCTCTGCCTCAGGTTCCGTGCAGGCATGGAGCCTGCTTAAGATTCTCTCTCTGCCCTTCCTTCCCCACTCCCAAAAGAAAATATCAAGTAGTCACAATGTATGGGCCTTATGTAGATCCCAATTCATATAAAAAAGCTATAATAAAAACTATTTAAGACCAGACAGCATTTAAAACAATTGCAGCAATTAGGATGTTAACTGCATGTTTGATTATATCAAGAAATTATTGATTTTTTTTAGCTGCATTAACATATTTATCATTTTTGTTAAAAAGTAAGTCCTTCTCTTTTTGGTAAACCAAAAAGAGAATATTTGACAAGTAAAGTGATATTATGACTGGAATTATGTGGGAGGAGGTGGGAGTATTTATAAAACAAGGTTGGACATGTATTGATCAGAGCTGAAGCTGGTGAGAGGCTACATCAGTTTTATTATTTCTGCTCCTTTGCATAAGTCTGAAATCGTCTATAACAGAAAGTGGTTTTTTTTTTCTAATTCTGCATTTATTATAGCTAACATTTAGACCCAGTGTAATCACATACTCTGGAACGTGGTGTAAACGATTGAGCACATCCCAAGCAGAAGCAGCAGGCAACGCTGTCTCTCACTGAGCCCTGGAGGGCAAGTGGCCAGTGAGGCACCCTCAGGCCATCACCTCCCACACCTCTCCCCACAGGCGAAAGAGTACCCAGGGTCCCTGTTGTGCAAGGATCCCAAAGGTCCTAGAGGCAAGGGGGTGGGGAGGCTCCAACTGACATTTTCCCCAGGAGCCCAGTGATAAGAGTCCTCCCCTCCTCTCCACCCCTTGGAGTGCCCCCTCCTGCAAGGGAAGTCCCAAACTCACGTCATTCTCCGAGGTTCCGCAGAGGATGCAAGATTTGCACTCTATGCACTGCCACTTGTAGGTCTTGACAGCCTCAGTCATGTTCAGGGTGAACTGCAGGCATGTTGGGTGACCTGCAAGAAGCATAAATGGCAGCACTAGGGTCAGTGCCAGCACTGAGAGGACAGCTAGGAGCCACAGAACGTGAAGACACTTGACCTTCTATTTGGCAGGGAAGAGAAACTTGGGTGATGTTCCCAGATTTTGCAGGAATCTGCTCAGAGCACCCAGGGCGAAGCCCATAACTGAGTCTGTCACAGAAGAACTGAGAGCTTTGCCTACTGCTGGGGGCTCGCCCTGCTCCCGAGCTCCCAGCTCTGTCAAACCAACCACGTAGTGCATTGTGCTGCTCCTCGCACATAAGGAAATGTGCTTCCGAAGAAGGATAGCACAGAGAGGGGACATCAGCTAGCATTAGTCCCACCAGCCTAGTACCCTCCAAAGATGGTCAGGACCCCACATGGCACCACCATCACTCGGCAAAGCCACATCCCAGCAAGAGGTCCCCATTTCCTCCCTTCCAAGTATTGAGACTGCTGGTTACATTGCGGTCACTTGGGAGCACACTGTCTAAGCAGTGAACATAGGGACCCTTCAACTATGAGGCTCCACAGATGCAAACCCCACAGACTTGTCTCTGAGGGAGTAAGAGTGGGGATGGAAATGACTCATCAGTGGGGAGCATGGGGGACGCTTAGCAAGGAACCCATAAGCACCAGGAGAGGAAAGATCTAAAAGCCTTTCAAGGACTCACCAGGTGCCATCCAACTTAGGAGCTCCCACAGCTCTAGACGAATAACCCTCTCAAAGTGATACTGTGACACTGACCCAGAAAGAAATAAGCCTAGATGAAAATCCAGCTCATATTCTTTTTTTAAAAGATTTTATTCATTTATTTGACAGAGAGAGACAGTACAAGTAGGCAGAGAAGGAGGCAGAGGGAGAAGAAGCAGGCTCTCTGATGAGCAGGGAGCCCAATGCAGGGCTCGATCCCAGGACCCTGGGATCATAACCTGAGCCGAAGGCAAACATTTAACGGACTGAGCCATCCAGGCGCCCCCCCCACACTACCCCCCAGCTAATATTCTTGGAAGCATCTCAAAGATCTGTCTTAGAAGAATACTGGCCAGGGTTGCTCTCTATTCCAATCTCTCAGAGACAATACTGGGGTGGGAGCAAGAGAGAAAACACCAGCTTGAGGTTTCGAGTGGTTTGGGCCATGATGCCTGGTTTCTCAGATGGGGCACCCCTGGGAAGGTTGAAGATGAGTCCATGGAACAGATACCCATACACACAAGTCGACTTTGTCCAGCTCTCTATGGCCTCAGGCCACATCTTAGCCACAGCCAGCTGACTTGCAATAATTGTTCATGACCTTAACGGGCACACACTGAGCACCCGCTAGGCCAGCCATTGCAGTGGGCAGAAAAGACAAGGTGGTGAGCAAGACACCAGGGCCCTTCCAGTGCAACCAGAGAGAACTCAAATTCATAAGCCACATGCATATCTATTTACGTACAAACATGTGAGGGGTTCCATGAAGGCAAATCATAATGAAAACAAACCACATGAGAACCTCACCTAGACAGAGGTGTCAAGGAAACCTTCCAAGAAAGATCTTTAAAGCTGATACCTGGCCGATGAAGAGGACTTTGGCTGGGCTGGTGAGGGTTGGGGGCAGGGGATGGGCAGCAGGAGAGGCAGCTGGAGCCAGATGACACAGGCACCCATAGCATTTTCTTAAGGATTTGGGGCTTGAAAACCATTAAAGCATTTTTTTTAAAAGAAGATTTTATTTATTTATTTGAGAGAGAGAGCAAGAGCGAGAGCACAAGCAGGAGGAGCAGGAGAGGAAGAGGGAGAAGCAGGCTCCCCACTGAGCAGGGAGTCCAACACAGGGCTCGATCCCAGGACCCTGAGATCGTGACATGAGCCGAAGGCAGATGCTTAACCGACTGAGCCACCCAGGTGCCCCTCATTAAAGGGTTTTAAGCAAGGCAGTGACCGGATCCCGTTGTGCTTTAAAGGAGCATTCTTCAGCATGAGATACCTTTGGAGGTGATGAAGCAGTCTGTACCTTGATGGTGGTGGTGGTTACATATGTGGTCAGATTGCACAGAGCCATACACATACACACCCATAAACACCATATGTGTGTGTTGCCTGTAAAACTGGTAAAATAGGACTAATTCATCGACATCGATTGCCTGGTTCTGAGAGTGTACCATAGTGACGAAAGCTGTTACCATTGGGGAAAACTGACACATGGGACCTCCCTATAATATATTTTTGTAACTTTCTACGAAGCTATCATCATTGCAGGATAGAAAGTTGAAAAGGTATTTTTAAATAAGGAAAGCACAAATAAAGATTTAAATTATCAAAAAGGAAGGTAGGAAGGAAGGAAGAAGCTTCTGTCTAAGAAAAGAATTTGTGGGGGGCAGGGAAAGGAGAGGTGTAGGAACTTCTGCCAGGAAGCCAGTTAGAAGGCTGATGCAGCTACTGGGAGAGAAACAAGGATCGTTAAGCCAAGGTAGAAATTTCAGAATGGTAAAGAAATAATGGATAGGACCCAACCATTCTTTGAAGGTTGAGCATGTGGGGATAATGAGACAGAGTCTCAAGTTTCTGACCTAAGAAACTGGGTGGGTTACAGAGAAACTTACTCAGATAAGAAAGAGTATAGAAAGCAGAGAGGAAGCAGATGTGGTGGGGGATAATGGGGAGGGGGCTCTGTTTGGGGCATATTGACAAATATTGACAAACTTGCAAAGTTTGGGAGACCGCTGGTGGAAATGTCATGGGGAGAGTCAAAGATACGGATTTCTAACTCAAAAGAGAAATGTGGACTGGACATATAAATTTAGGAGCCGTTGCTAAATTGGCAGTCATCGAAACCATGAGAACAAATGAAGTTATCTAAGAAAAGGGAAAAGAGAAGAGAAAGGATGAGGAGAGAAGAAAAGAGAGAAAAAGATTTAGGACTGCTTGTAGAAGAGCCCTAGATTCAACTACTGAACAATGAAAAGAAAGAACCAAGCGAGGAAACTGGGAAGGACAGCCAGAGAGGTAGACACAAACTGTGCAAGAATGGGGTCAGAGCAGCCAAAAGAAGAGATTTCAAGGAGGGGGGAGTTAGTTGTGTCGACTGCCACAGGTTCTTGAGTTTGGCATTGCTTAATAAAGAGCCAGAGTGAGGGAGTGTTGACAGATCAGAGCAAAGCTGCCTTACTAATAATAACACTTGCGCAGTGTCATCTTCCCTCGGAAGGAAGGTCAGCACATTCCAGAGCACGACATGGAATTCAGTAGTCAAATGTGCATGTGGAGTGCCTCTGTGGGTAGGGATGGAGGGTGGTATGTGTGTTTTGCGCCAACAACATTCCACAAATATTTATTAAGAGCTAATGCTATGTTCACGTTCTCCTAGACCCTGGTGCCGAGCTCTGAAGACATTTTCTGGGATAGCTTTAGACCAGTGAACAGTAGCAAATGGGTTTTGGAAACTCCTGTTGGAAGTCTCTGAAAAAAAATCCCTGGGGCTTTTTCTGTGTTCCCGTCTTGAGAAAGTCATCAGCCTCCCGTAAGGACCTTCAAACCCAAAGGAAGGGGACAAAGTTCGCACTGCCTTCTCCCAGCTCCCCCAGTACCCCCAGCAAAATGCAGAAGTCAGATCAGCCTCACCGCTGGCTGGAGAGCTCCTTCAGCTCAGAACCCAGGTGTCACTGAGGTTCAAGAGGAAAGTGGAGGATGCAACTTCTTAGCTGGGGAGGACGAGGCACGAGAACTTAAGTCACCCCAGCAGCCATTAGCAGGTGCAAAAATTATGTCCAGAGCTAACTCCTCAGTGTTGCCATAATAGGTGGGCTGCCTACTGCCTAACTCCACTAACTGGAAAAGTCATTCACCAGATAAAACTGTAAGAATACAAATTCTTATCTACCGTGGAAATGACTGAAATAATGCACACTGTTGGACAAAGGGAAAAGTTTCTAAGGAAAGTGCTAGTAGCCCATTTCTAAGTTTGACTGCTAGAACTCCCTATTTTTGCCCAGAACTACTTCATAAAACTCTTCGAAGTAAGACAGTAGATACAGTCTTCCCAATTCAAGGGTAGAAAAAAAGAGACACGCTGCTGTAGAACAATTTACATATAGTCACTCACTACTTAAAGATTCTTAACTCTTTTGTAAAGTTAACTATTAGTTAGAGACTAAAGTCTCTAATGCATTTGCTTGGAAATGTAGATTTTTTTTTTCTCATCTCCAGTTTTCTTAAAACAAGGAATACCTGTATTGCTATTCAACTAGCCCAATGGAGTGAAGGGGAAACAACCCATCCCAGGTCCTCCTGGTCCAGATGATTCAACAGGACATTTATAAGATTCCAATTACCAAAATGAATTTAGAAAGTGGTGCAGTGTGCATGATTCAGCCTAGCCATATCATTAGAAACCAAGTCCTTCCTGAGCGTTCTGCCAAATTCGTTCTATCAGGAGGGTTCAGTAAATCTGCCTGCTTGCTTAATTGGTCCGATAGTGACTTGGTGCGAAGAGGCCTTCCTAATGCAACGCTAACCCCTTCCAAAATCGACCCCCGTTAACGTTGGGGGGAAAAAATTTAACACATGGCCACCACGGCAGGAAACGGAACTTCTGAACAAGGTTTTCAGACAATAGGAATTTGTCTTCAGGGTGCTATTTCAGAAGATGGGAAGAAAGAGGGAACCAGCCCGGTATAAGAAGCTTCTCAGAAAGAAACCCATCCACAAGGCTACGGTGGCTGACTAGAGTCTGCTGAGCTCGGTGGAAGAGAGAAGGACCAGCATCCTGAAAGCAGGGACTGCTCCCTCACCACCCAAAGAACCCATTTCTTGTCTTTTCAGAACCCCTGGATGGAGAATTGCCAGGAACAGCAAATGGGATTTCGTGGTATTTGAGAAGGCTCATGGAGAGATAACCAGGCAAGAACCAATTTCACTCTCAGAGCTTGCCTATGCCTACATTTGCTCACGTACTACTGCCCACACACATGGATATTTCCAACCTTTCAGGGACAAAAATATCTAAACAGGCCTTGTTGATTAAGCTCACATTACAATTGTGACTTAGAAGCTAACAGAAGTCATTAACCAGTCTATGTCTCTCTACAGATACTCAGCACCGCGAGAAAAACACAGTTCATTGTCAACAAACCCTGGGCAAAACCGGACACGGGGCTGTGACATGCATCTCTTATATTATGGTCCTTATTAAACGAGTCTTTTATTTCATCATCACCAATATTTAATTTGGACTAGGCTAGGCCACATTGCTGATCAAATTATAGCTCCAGGAAAAAAAAAAAAAAAACACAACATTATCTTGCTAGGTATGTGCTGAAAATATAAATAAAACAGATACAAATAACTGTGGAACTAGCATAGTCTATTATTTATTCATTGTGAAATTATAAACATCTAATTATGTTTTATTACCTTATTTATCAATGTTGATCTCTTAAAAATTAATTTCTCGGGAAAGAAAAACCTAAGTATCCATGATTCCTGGGCAAGTAGGTACAAACCTCAAATTGTGCTCCTTGATCTGATGCTTAGTTTACAGAAATTACATTATATAAAATATGTAGGATCAATTCCAGGCTGAAATGGCACCAAAAACAAGTCTCCGTGGGCATTCTTTAAAAAATAATTTGGTTCAAATTTCTAACATTTCCCTATATTCATACACACATAAAATTTCTAATATTTACATACTGCAAAACTATATAAGAAGCTTTAGCTGAAGAATTATGCAAAGTGCCATCAAATTGGAATCATTCATGCTAAAGAGTAATTTGAGGAGAAAAAAGTATTAGTAGTTCACTTTGGGAAACCTCTCAATCAGATCCATTCATTCTCATTTATTCTCTCTCCCTCACTCCTCTCTGTCTCTGTCTCAGCCTCTCCCTCCCTCTATTACTCTCCCTCACGCCTTCTTTCCATCCCTCCTCACCTTGAGACCCAGCTTGTCAGGTGGAGGGAATGAGGCTCTGAGTCATTATACTTCATCTGTAAAGGGGTGAACCAATTCTGAACAATCAGGAATTCAACCTCTGCACACATATGCTATGACAAGTATGTTAACCAGGCACTGCTTCTTCACATGGATGCTTTCCCAAGCCCTGCTTTGTAAACCTTCTGCAATGGTCTGCAGATTCAACTCTCACCTGCCCCAGCGTTACTTCTAATGCTAAGACATCTGAAAATCGATGATCACAATAGCATTCCAGAGGCACCTGCGTGGCTCCCTTTCTTCCTTACCATTTTTAGTGTACTTCAAAGGGAAAAGAAGAGAAAGAGAGTAGAAAGGGTAAAGACCAAACAAACAAAAATGCATTAAAAACAAATGATGGTGTGAGCCCTAGCTGCCTTTTGTTCGAGCAAACACTTCACTGTGCAGCAGCAAATTCAACTCATCTTAGAGGTCTGCTTATCCTCCCACAAAGCTGCCAAACTCTAGGGCATCCAAGTACCAGGTGGGAGGCAAACCACAGAGATTGGTGCAGTGGTCATTATTATCAATAACTATAGAAAGTGTATTTGTACAAAAGCATCAGGGACACATTTAATGAGGCTAAACAGCTAAGGGCTCATGGCACCATTCTCAAAGGGCCCTAGAAGTCCCCCCTCCCACAAGTTTTCATGGTCAAGAATGGTCCAAGATAGAGTCTCATCTATAAACCTGAGGGGATGTGGTTGATCCCCTCAAAGTGAAATAATGGAATGAGGCAGACTTGACCTGGATTTATAGAAGTTACTTGGCTGGCCCAGGTTGGGGCCAAGGCACAGCCCTATTAGGATGTCAAGAGCCACAGTAATGATACCAGCATCCCTAATTCATCACCACACCTGAGGACCAGTGATGATTTATCCATTTGCTCATTCCCTTAATAGTATCTGTTGAATAGATAAATGTGGTAGGCACTTTTCTGGGCATTGGGAATACAGCAATGGGAAAAACCAAATCCTATCCTCGTGGGATAAGTACCACAATTTGAGATCTACTGCAGCCTCTGAGTCTGTTGGACAAGTCATTTTGCCTCTGTGAGTGTTAGTTTCCAATATACTAATGAAAGGATAAAAATCTGCTATCCACAAAGCTGTGACCCTTCCTATGCCACTCATGAACAGTATTTTCAGAGATACCATTAATCCCAAATTGCCCATCTGGTTGGTGGAATAAACAAGTCTTCTAAAGTTCACCAGCTAAAACTCAAAAGTGAGAAAAAACTAGGAAGGAAATTAAAATAAGTAGTTAGTACTGCTAGAATTCACTTCTCCTTTTTCACTGGATGAGCCCAGTACTTGTCCAATACCATGAAAGAAAGCAAAAGAAGTCTAGAAACCTAAAGCACTTCTCATCAACCTCACCGCCTACATCCATGCAAGAAGTTGCACTAATCAGATGTGCTGTCAATGAATCTGCAGGCAGAGGCCTTGGGAGAGTTTTCTTCCATGAAGAATATTAGATCTGGGTTGAGCAGGTCATGGAACAGGGCACAGGTGCTGCCTGGCAGGCAGTGGAAGAAGAGGGTCACCAACATATATTCAGGAGACAGGACAGGCTGGAGATGTAGATTCAGAAATCATCAGGTGTGGGTGATAAATGAATCCGTGGCATTTGATGAGATACTCAGGAAAGATCCAGAGTAAAAAATAGAAAGGACCTCTTTGGGCAGAGGGGGAAATGTAACCATTGGAATGAAGAAACTCAGGTTGACTCGTCTTTCAAAACTTTAGCTGGAATTGAGATTGTAGGCAACCATCTGCTGGTGAGGTTTGCTCCACAAGTGTGTGGAGGCCAGACTGAATCACTTTCCAGGACCCAACATCAATATCAGATAAGAATCCCTGACATTGTTTGTGCATTTCAGGCCTCTCTGGACATTAGGAGCATCTAGCCATGGGCCTTGGCTAAAGACTCTGGGTTTTCCTTGGAAAAGTGAGCCTGATGAAGAAACTGTTGCTCAGGTTGTGTGTAATCCCTGTGTAACCTCTGTGCTTCCTCCTTGAGGGTTTTGTGGTTTAACTGATGGATAGTTGGTGGAAAAGAGCAGTGATTCATCAACACGTGATTACCTGTATCCTCCAGCTGCCAATCTTCCATAAACTGGAAGATGGATTCATGAGTAGTCTAAGTTCTTGAATTCCCTGAGGACCTTGAGATTGTATTATTTATTTCTTTCAAAAATATTTCAGAGTTGTACTAAGCCAAAAGGAAAAAGATACTTTCTTGCTTTTTTGTCTTTTCTATGTGAAACAGGGAGGCAATCATAGAAGTGTCTAGAAGCAGAGGACTGAGAGTATGCTTGCAACCCTTAGACACTTTGTTTTACATTTTATTTTTTAAATCATTTTTATTCTACTTTTGAGGGTTCTTCTGGCTGCAGTTTACCTGATGTGATCAGGTTCTTACTGAAAGATAATTCTATTTAATTTGACTAAATTCATTGAGCACCTATTAACTGCTAGGAACTGTGCTAAATGATGAAATATCAGAGACAAAGGAGACATGGATTCTGCCTTGAGGAGGTCAAGTTTAGGAAGTATGATAGGTAGCCTGTAAGATGGCCACCAAAATTTCCCCTCTCCTGGTATTTATAAGCTTGCGTAATTCTCTCCTCTTAAGTGTGGGCTAGACTTACTGACTCACCTCTGTCAAGCAGAATATGAGAAGTGATGGGATGTCCCCCCTAACACTGAGTAATGAAAAAGAATGTGGCTTGCATCATTGGAACCCTCTCTTATGTTTTCTCAAAAACTACTCTAAGGGAAGCCAGCTACTGTGTTGTGAGATACTCTATGGAGAAATCCATATGGCGACAAATAAGGGGAGGCCTCAGTCCAATAGCCTGGGAGGAAATGAATCCTGTCACAACCATGTGAGTGAGCTTGGAATTGGATCCTCTCCCATCAAGCCTTCAGATGAGACCATGGCCCTAAATGACAAGCTGACCGCCACTTCATGGGAGGCCTTGATCCAGAGGCACTCAGCTAAACCATATAGATTCCTGCCCACAGAAACTATGAGATAATAAATGTTTATTGTTTTAAGCTGTTAGGTTTTGGGATAATTTGTTATACAGCAACCAATAACTATTATAGGTCATATATTTTTTTTAATGACTATAATACAATATACTAAGTGCTATAACAGGAGAACAAGTAAAATGCTTATAGATGGAAAAGGAATAAATAATGGGGGACTTGGGGAAAGCCACAGAGAGGAGATAATATTTGATCTGGGCCTTGGAGGATGAAGAGGAGTTTTCTAAGTGGGAAAAAAAAAAAAAGAGAAAAGAGCACTATAGGGAGAAGAACTATCAGGAAATTTAAAGTACATGATCCACTTAAGCAAAACAGTGTGGCTCAAGGAAAGCAGAAGAAAAGGTAAGTGGCAAAAGATGATGCTAAAACTGTAAGGAGAAAGACTGTCAAAGTCTTTCCCTTATGAGGGCATGAAGATCTGAATTTGCTTCTGTAGGCACTGAGGAATCCTCAGAGATTCTTTTTTTTAAGATTTTATTTATTTATTTGACAGAGAGAGCAACAGCAAGAGAGAGAACACAAGCAGGGGAGTGAGAGAGGGAGAAGCAGGCTTCTCGCCAAGCAGGGAGACCGATGCAAGGATCAATCCCAGGAAGGAAGACAAGTTATAGTATACTGTAAAAATTATTCTACAAATTTTTATTGAGCACTTATGATGTGCCAGGCATTGTGGGAAGTGCTAAACAATGAATTACACAGACAAAAGCTCCTACTAATGTGGAGCTTAGGCTTCAGAGTTGGGACACTAGTAAAGAACCAGTCTTATAACTGTGGGGATAAGTGTGGGAAATATTTGAGAGGTAGAACTGGTCAACAAGACATGATGTCTGCTAGACAAAGGGTGTGAGCAAGAGGGAGGAGTCAAGGATGACACCAAGTTTCCCAAATTGGGCCACAGAGTGGGTGGGCCACACATTAGCTGAGATAGGGATGGCGGGCTTGCAGAGAGTGATACAGAGTTACTTTCAGCACATGACATCTGTTGTGCAAATGAGACATTTGGTGAACATGTTCAGGTGTCAGGGAGAAAATACGAGTCTATGTTCAGGAGAGAGGACAGGCTGGAGATGTCAATTTAGAACTCATCAAGTGTGGGTGGTAAGTGGAGCCTTGGTACTTGGTGAGATACTTGGGAAAGACCACAGAGAGAAAGGTCAAAAGGATCTCCTTGGGAGGAGGGGGAGGGTAACCAATGGAACTGAAGGCATCACAGGGCAGCAAGAAGAGAACTCAGTGAAAAAGACATAGATAATGTGGTCACAAAAGGGCCAGGAGAGCCTGGAGAGAGCCCTTAATGGCATCCAAGAAAAGAGAAGGGAGGAGAACACATTAAAAAAAAAAAAAAAAAAGATGCCAGGGTGGCTCAGGCGCTTAAGCATCTGCCTTCAGCTCAAGTCATGATCCCGGGGTCCTGAGATCAAGTCCTGCATCAGGCTCCCTGCATCAGGCTTCTTGCTCAGCAGGAGCCTGCTTCTCCCTCTTCCTGCTTCTCCTCCTGCTTGTGCAGTCACTCTTTCTTTCTCTCTCTCTCTCTCTTTCTCCGTCTCTCTGACAAATAAATAAAATCTTAAAAGAAAGAAAATGTCAA